>NW_026284007.1:777500-780000 GCF_023373465.1 Oncorhynchus keta
ACATTACAAATAAATAAAAAGGCTGAGGTTTGGGGCTTCCATCTGTGTGGAAACTACACTAAATATACCCCCCCCCCCCCACACACTCCACAGGAAATGATCTGGGGCCTGATCTGAGTTGTCCCTCAGCCATGCATTAATACAGGATTCAAAGACATGGGGAGTCATGTTCAAACACAACGCTGTGGAGGGGAAATCCCCGGTGCTGTACTGGGAGCTTCAGACTGTTCTGTCTAATCACAGATACTTCAGGCTAATGAACTGGCCAATGTACATGTTATGGCGTATACTGCACTTTACAGTAGATACGTAATGTTGAGAGGTGTTTTCCAAGTCTTTCATTTGATTGATGTGTGCTGGATCAGATTGTTACTGTACAGAATACTGTAGTCAGGTTTCATCATTCATTTTGAGATCGCTATATTGTGGAACTCTCCCTTTCACAAGCGTTTATTCTGTCTGCCGCAAAAGATTCTATGTGTTGTATTTCATCATGCGGTAATGTTGTTGTTGACTGAAGCCCCTGGACCTGATGTTCAATGACATCATATTTTAAATGTATTATTCTTTTTAAATGTAACTTTTATTTAACTAGGCAAGTCAGTTAAGAACAAATCCTTATTTACAATCACAGCCTTTGGGACACGGCTAGTTGTGATACAGACTGGATTCGAACCAGGGTTGCTGTAGTGATGCCGCTAGCACTGAGATGCAGTGCCTTAGACCGCTGCGCCACTCCTAAGCCCAATATGATATCACATCTGTTGTAGACTGCACAGTGTTGCATGGTGTTATCAATGGTGTTGCATGGTGTTATCAATGGTGTTGCATGGTGTTATCAATGGTGTTACATGGTGTTATCAATGGTGTTGCATGGTGTTATCAATGGTGTTACATGGTGTTATCAATGGTGTTGCATGGTGTTATCAATGGTGTTGCATGGTGTTATCAATGGTGTTGCATGGTGTTATCAATGGTGTTACATGGTGTTATCAATGGTGTTGCATGGTGTTATCAATGGTGTTGCATGGTGTTATCAATGGTGTTGCATGGTGTTATCAATGGTGTTGCATGGTGTTATCAATGGTGTTGCATGGTGTTATCAATGGTGTTACATGGTGTTATCAATGGTGTTGCATGGTGTTATCAATGGTGTTGCATGGTGTTATCAATGGTGTTACATGGTGTTATCAATGGTGTTGCATGGTGTTATCAATGGTGTTGCATGGTGTTATCAATGGTGTTACATGGTGTTATCAATGGTGTTGCATGGTGTTATCAATGGTGTTGCATGGTGTTATCAATGGTGTTGCATGGTGTTATCAATGGTGTTGCATGGTGTTATCAATGGTGTTGCATGGTGTTATCAATGGTGTTGCATGGTGTTATCAATGGTGTTGCATGGTGTTATCAATGGTGTTACATGGTGTTATCAATGGTGTTGCATGGTGTTATCAATGGTGTTGCATGGTGTTATCAATGGTGTTACATGGTGTTATCAATGGTGTTGCATGGTGTTATCAATGGTGTTGCATGGTGTTATCAATGGTGTTGCATGGTGTTATCAATGGTGTTGCATGGTGTTATCAATGGTGTTGCATGGTGTTATCAATGGTGTTGCATGGTGTTATCAATGGTGTTGCATGGTGTTATCAATGGTGTTACATGGTGTTATCAATGGTGTTGCATGGTGTTATCAATGGTGTTACATGGTGTTATCAATGGTGTTGCATGGTGTTATCAATGGTGTTGCATGGTGTTATCAATGGTGTTGCATGGTGTTATCAATGGTGTTGCATGGTGTTATCAATGGTGTTGCATGGTGTTATCAATGGTGTTACATGGTGTTATCAATGGTGTTACATGGTGTTATCAATGGTGTTGCATGGTGTTATCAATGGTGTTACATGGTGTTATCAATGGTGTTGCATGGTGTTATCAATGGTGTTGCATGGTGTTATCAATGGTGTTACATGGTGTTATCAATGGTGTTACATGGTGTTATCAATGGTGTTACATGGTGTTATCAATGGTGTTGCATGGTGTTATCAATGGTGTTACATGGTGTTATCAATGGTGTTGCATGGTGTTATCAATGGTGTTACATGGTGTTATCAATGGTGTTACATGGTGTTATCAATGGTGTTACATGGTGTTATCAATGGTGTTACATGGTGTTAAACACCTCTGCTAGGGAAATAGATTGAATCTACCACAACCAGATCCAGATATTAACGGCTAAATCCTGACTTAAGAGAATCTCAAACCTTCACTTCAAAAACTCCCATTTGGCATCAATGCATGATTTGTGGAGAAAGTCTGGCATTAAAAGTGTGTGTGTCTCAGGTCAGTATTCAGCTCTACAGAACTAGACCTGTCCTGACGTTTCTGTAATGAGACGTTGTTTCATTCCTCTACGACTCACACAGCTGATCCAGTTATGTCTAACACCCGGGACATCAGGGTAAACTGTGACTTAATACCGCGGAGACGGAGGACA
>NW_026284007.1:787500-800000 GCF_023373465.1 Oncorhynchus keta
CTTTTGATGGTATAGAAAGCCCTTCTTTGCCTTGTCTCTCAGATCGTTCACAGCTTTGTGGAGGTTACCTGTGGCGCTGATGTTTAGGCCCAGGTATGAACCGTTTTTGTTTGCTCTAGGACAACAGTGTCTGGATGGGATTTGTATTTGTGGTCCTGGCAACTGGACCTTTTGGAACACCATTGTTTTTGTCTTACTGAGATTTACTGTCAGGGCCCAGGTCTGACATAATCTGTGCAGAAGATCTAGGTCCTGCTGTTGGCCCTCCTTGGTTGGGGACAGAAGCACCAGATCATCAGCAAACAGTAGACATTTGCCTTCAGATTCTAGAAGGGTGAGGTCTGGTGCTGCAGACTGTTCTAGTGCCCTCGCCAGATCTTTGATATATGTTGAAGAGGGTGGGGATTAAGCTGCATCCCTGTCTCACCCCCGGCCCTGTGAAAGAAACGTGTGTGCTTTTCTGACAATTTTAACTGCACACTTGTTGTATTTGTACATGGATTTCATGATGTCGTATGTTTTTCCCCAACACCACTTTCCATCAATTTGTATAGCAGACCCTCCTGACAAATTGAGTCAAAAGCTTTTTTGAAATCAACAAAGCATGAGAAGACAGTTCCTTTGTTTTGGTTTGTAGATTGGGGTGATCAGTCCTTGGTTCCAAATATTGGGGAAGATGCCAGAGCTAAGGATGATGTTAAAGAGTTTAAGTATAGCAAATTGGAATGTGTGGTCTGTATATTTTATCATTTCATTGAGGATACCATTAACACCACAGGCCTTTTTGGTATGGAGGGTTTGCATTCTGTCCTGTAAGTTCTGGTAGTCTTTAATAGTTGATTCTAAGATTTGTATTTGATCATGTATATGTTTTTGCTGTTTGCTGTTTGCTGTTTGTTATAGGGACCAAAGATTAGAGAAGCCGTTTTGGATAGATAACTCTTTGTGTTATTTGTTTAGTGTTTTCCAGTCTATGGATTCTTCAATTACATTGAGCTGATGTGCTGTTCCTTCTTTTTCCATAGTATATTTTGGTATCGCCTTAGTGATTCACCATAGTGAAGGCGTAGGCTCAGTGTAACGATGTACGCTGAGAGTCGGGAAGCAAGTTCAGGGAGTGAATACATTTCATAAATCAATGAACAAAACAGGAACCACAAACACACCGACATGAAGCAGGAACAATGACGACTGGGGAAGAAACCAAAGGGAGTGACATGTAAAGGGCAGGTAATCAAGGAGGTGATGGAGTCCAGGTGAGTGTCATTATGCTGGTGGCAGGTGTGCGCCCTAACGAGCAGCCTGGTGACCTAGAGGCCGGAGAGGGAGCACAACTAACACTCAGGTTTTCTGGGTCTCTATGTTTTTGGTTGGATAGGTTTCTTTCTCTCACTCAATTCAATTCAATTCAATTTCAATTATAAGGGCTTTATTGGCATGGCACATATATGTTAATAAATATGAGTTCTATTTACAATGGTGTTTGTTCTTCACTGGTTACCCTTTTCTTGCTGTGATGGCACACTGTGGTATTTCACCCAGTAGATATGGGAGTTTATCGAAATTGGGTTTGTTGTTGAATTTTTTGTGTATCTGTGTAATCTGAGGGAAAAATGTGTCTCTAATATGGTCACACATTTGGCAGAATGTTGAGAGCCAGGTCTACGTACGGCAGCCTTTCTCAATAGCAAGGCTATGCTCACTGAGTCTGTACATATTTTGGGGTCAGTCACAGTGGTCAGGTATTCTGCCACTGTTTACTCTTCTGTTTAGGGCCAAATAGCATTCTAGTTTGTTCTGTTTTATGTTAATTCATTCCAATGTGTCAAGTAATTATATTTTTGTTTTCGCATTCTTTGGTTGGGTCTAATTGTGTTGCTGTCCTGAGACTCTTTGGGGTCTGTTTGTGTTTGTGAACATTGCCCCAGTTTGTTTAGGGACTCTTCTTCAGGGTAATCTCTCTGTGGGTGATGGCTTTGTTATGGAAGGTTTGGGAATCACTTCTTTTAGGTGGTTGTAGAATTTAATGGCTCTTCTCTGGATAGTTTGCTGGTATCAGCCTAAAATCTCTCTCTCTCCTTGTCCCTTTCATTCCATTCCTCTCTCCTCTTTTCAATCCCTCCTTCACTCAGTCACTCTTTCCTTTTTCTCCTTCTCTCTCTCTCTCTCTCTCTCTCTCTCTCTCGCTCTCTTTACCTCTCTCTCTCGCTCTCTTTACCTCTCTCGCTCTCTTTACCTCTCTCTCTCTCGCCTTCTCTTCTCTCTCTCTCTCTCTCTTTACTCGCTCTCTTTTTCCTCTCTCTCTTCTCTCTCTCTCTCTCTTTACCTCTCTCTCTCTCTTTACCTCTCTCTCTCTTTACCTCTCTCTCTATATATATATATTTCCTTCTCTCTCTCTTCTTTCACTCTCTCCATGCCTCCATCCCTCTCTCTTTCTCTCTCTCTCGCTCTCGTCGCTCCGCTCCCTCGCTTCGCCTCGCTCTTCGCTCCGGGTGCTTTCGGTCCTCTCAGATTACAGTTGAATATTACAGGCCGTGACCAATCTCCAATTAACCAAATGTTGCCGGGGTATACTATCACCCATGACTCCTTTCATGGCCCTTTAAATGTCTTTTCAGGCGCTGGAATATTTTCGGTGCACATCAGAATATGGTTGGCTGTTAAAACCAAACCCCCTCACTTTTTGACGTGGAAGCTTAACCCAAATAAATCAATCTCACTGTAATGTATTCAAACATAAGCGAAGATGCATTAACAGAAGCTCCAAATTGTATTTCAATCAAGTAAATTACCGCCGCAGCTCCACTTTTGAAAGGCTGACCGATGCGTTTAGTCTTCATTTTGGCTAATAAAGAATCTGACACATTTTTTTTTTGCATTAAAATGAATGAAGCTTTGACAACATTTGACAACGTTCCACAATCCACCGGTCAACATGTCTGAACAGAGCACATCCGCACATTACTCCCCTTTGTATGTCTCTCTCTGAGATGGCTTGGCAGTCCTGCCTGTGTGACATTTGTTATGTATCTATTATGATGTTAATGGGTCGCTTCTCACACTCACGTCCATGTGCCGCCATTCCTTTAAATGATCATTGGAAAATAATTAGAGGCTAAAAGGTTTATTTTCCCTCCAAACAGTATGGGTGGAATAAATCACAGAGGGGCAGCAATGATACTAACCACTGCTGCCTGCTGCAGCATGAGAGAGAGAGAGAGAGAGAGAGAGAGAGAGAGAGAGAGAGAGACAGAGAGAGAGAGAGAGAGAGAGAGAGAGAGAGAGAGAGAGAGAGAGAGAGAGAGAGAGAGAGAGAGAAAGAGAGACAGAGAGACAGAGAGAGAGAGACAGAGAGAGACAGAGGGAGAGACACAGGGAGAGAGAGAGAGAGACAGAGAGAGAGAGAGAGACAGAGAGAGACAGAGAGAGAGAGGGGGAGAGAGGGAGGGAGAGGGAGGGAGGGAGGGAGGGAGGGAGGGAGGGAGAGGGAGGAGGGGGGAGAGGGGAGGAGAGGGAGGAGAGGAGGAGAGAGAGAGGCTGAACACATGGGGTGATGCAAGTCTAGGGCTGCCTGGTTAGAAAGAGTTCTCGGCATCATAACATCACCCAAACTTTTGGGATTTGGGGATTTTGTATGTCAGAAGTTGACAAGTGCATCAACTATCAGAACTCTGAGCGAGTGTACAAAACCCCTTTGTCTCTCTGGGTACATTTTTATATGGGATGGCTTCAACTGCTTTATTCTGTTGAAGACTTTTATGTTTTTCAGTAGACTTCTCTCTCTCTCTCTCTCTCTCTCTCTCTCTCTCTCTCTCTCTCTCTCTACTCTCTCTCTCTCTCTCTCTCTCTCTCTTCAATTCAAATGGCTTTATTGGCATGGACTTGAAACACATGTTTACAATGGCACATCAAGTGAAATACACCAGCTTGAACTCATATACCACAATGGACTTGAACATCTGTGTCCATATACCACTCATATCCACAGTGGACTTGAACCTCTGTGTCCATATACCACTCATATCCACAGTGGACATGAACTTCTCTGTCCAAATACCATTCACATACACAGTGGACTTGAACCTCTGTGTCCATATACCACTCATATCCACAGTGGACTTGAACCTCTGTGTCCATATACCACTCATATCCACAGTGGACTTGAACCTCTGTGTCCATATACCACTCATATCCACAGTGGACTTGAACCTCTGTGTCCATATACCACTCATATCCACAGTGGACTTGAACCTCTGTGTCCATATACCACTCAAATACACAGTGGACTTGAACCTCTGTGTCCATATACCACTCACATACACAGTGGACTTGAATCTCTGTGTCCAAATACCATTCACATACACAGTGGACTTGAACCTCTGTGTCCATATACCACTCACATACACAGTGGACTTGACCCTCTCTGTCCATATACCACTCAAATACACAGTGGACTTGAACCTCTGTGTCCATATACCATTCACATACACAGTGGACTTGAACCTCTCTGTCGATATACCACTCACATACACAGTGGACTTGAACCTCTCTGTCGATATACCACTCACATACACAGTGGACTTGAACCTCTCTGTCGATATACCACTCACATACACAGTGGACTTGACCCTCTCTGTCGATATACCGCTCACATACACAGTGGACTTGAACCTCTGTGTCCATATACCACTCACATACACAGTGGACTTGAACCTCTCTGTCGATATACCACTCACATACACAGTGGACTTGAACCTCTCTGTCGATATACCACTCACATACACAGTGGACTTGAACCTCTCTGTCGATATACCACTCACATACACAGTGGACTTGAACCTCTCTGTCGATATACCACTCACATACACAGTGGACTTGAACCTCTCTGTCGATATACCACTCACATACACAGTGGACTTGAACCTCTCTGTCGATATACCACTCACATACACAGTGGACTTGAACCTCTCTGTCGATATACAATTTTATTGCACTGCAAAGTTTATTTCTCTCTCTCTCATGTCAAGTGACTTCAAAAGGACACCCAATAGTGTGAAGGACTTTTGTGTCACCAGAGGTGAATGCTTTGCTAAGGGACTGTATAAAACTGTTTGTTCTGGTTGTGGAGACTGGTGAAACGTGTATGTGAGAGATAGGGGGGAAAGATGGATCCCACTATTGGAGGACAGGGAACTCGATATATGATATGTTCAAAAGGGAGCAGCACGGATTTCCTTGAAGATGTTGCTGGGTTTGTTTTTAATATTATTCGTTAAATGCATTTACTGCATATTTTATACGGTGAAGATACAGTATATCTCAACCAGGGTTGTGCTCAATTCAAATTGAAGGCAGTCAATTCAGAAAAATTATAATAATTACAATTCATTAATTTAAAAAATACTTTTATTTTCAGTGACTTCTCAATAAAACTGAAAAGTAGAAGCTATTTATTTAGAATGTTTTAACATTTCAGATTTGTTTGAAATCACTTCCTGAATTGACTGCCTTGAATTCGAATTGTGCCAAACCATGGTATCAACCAAAGTACTGTTAAAACCAACACTATGGAGGTCAGCGGTGTTTTAATTCCATGTGACTTCCATTCTGGATGTTTCAATTTACAGTCTGTTTTTCTGTTAAAACCAACACTATGGAGGTCAGCGGTGTTTTAATTCCACGTGACTTCCATTCTGGATGTTTCAATTTACAGTCTGTTTTTCTGTTAAAACCAACACTATGGAGGTCAGCTGTGTTTTAATTCCACGTGACTTCCATTCTGGATGTTTCAATTTACAGTCTGTGTTTCTGTTAAAACCAACACTATGGAGGTCAGCTGTGTTTAATTCCACGTGACTTCTATTCTGGATGTTTCAATTTACAGTCTGTTTTTCTGTTAAAACCAACACTATGGAGGTCAGCGGTGTTTTAATTCCACGTGACTTCCATTCTGGATGTTTCAATTTACAGTCTGTTTTTCTGTTAAAACCAACACTATGGAGGTCAGCTGTGTTTTAATTCCACGTGACTTCCATTCTGGATGTTTCAATTTACAGTCTGTTTTTCTGTTAAAACCAACACTATGGAGGTCAGCGGCGTTTTAATTCCACGTGATTTCCATTCTGGATGTTTCAATTTACAGTCTGTTTTCTGTTAAAACCAACACTATGGAGGTCAGCTGTGTTTAATTCCACGTGACTTCCATTCTGGATGTTTCAATATACAGTCTGTGTTTCTGTTAAAACCAACACTATGGAGGTCAGCTGTGTTTTAATTCCACGTGACTTCTATTCTGGATGTTTCAATTTACAGTCTGTGTTTCTGTTAAAACCAACACTATGGAGGTCAGCTGTGTTTTAATTCCACGTGACTTCTATTCTGGATGTTTCAATTTACAGTCTGTGTTTCTGTTAAAACCAACACTATGGAGGTCAGCTGTGTTTTAATTCCACGTGACTTCTATTCTGGATGTTTCAATTTACAGTCTGTGTTTCTGTTAAAACCAACACTATGGAGGTCAGCTGTGTTTTAATTCCCGTGACTTCCATTCTGGATGTTTCAATTTACAGTCTGTTTTTCTGTTAAGACCAACACTATGGAGGTCAGCTGTGTTTTAATTCCACGTGACTTCCATTCTGGATGTTTCAATTTACAGTCTGTTTTTCTGTTAAAACCAACACTATGGAGGTCAGCTGTGTTTAATTCCACGTGACTTCCATTCTGGATGTTTCAATTTACAGTCTGTTTTTCTGTTAAAACCAACACTATGGAGGTCAGCGGTGTTTTAATTCCACGTGACTTCCATTCTGGATGTTTTCAATTTACAGTCTGTTTTTCTGTTAAAACCAACACTATGGAGGTCAGCGGTGTTTTAATTCCCACGTGACTTCCATTCTGATGTTTCAATTTACAGTATGCTTTTCTGTTAAAACCAACACTATGGAGGTCAGCGGTGTTTTAATTCCACGTGACTTCCATTCTGGATGTTTCAATTTACAGTATGTTTTTCTGTTAAAACCAACACTATGGAGGTCAGCGGTGTTTTAATTCCACGTGACTTCCATTCTGGATGTTTCAATTTACAGTCTGTTTTTCTGTTAAAACCAACACTATGGAGGTCAGCTGTGTTTTAATTCCACGTGACTTCCATTCTGGATGTTTCAATTTACAGTCTGTTTTTCTGTTAAAACCAACACTATGGAGGTCAGCTGTGTTTAATTCCACGTGACTTCCATTCTGGATGTTTCAATTTACAGTCTGTTTTTCTGTTAAAACCAACACTATGGAGGTCAGCGGTGTTTTAATTCCACGTGACTTCCATTCTGGATGTTTCAATTTACAGTCTGTTTTTCTGTTAAAACCAACACTATGGAGGTCAGCGGCGTTTTAATTCCACGTGACTTCCATTCTGGATGTTTCAATTTACAGTATGTTTTTCTGTTAAAACCAACACTATGGAGGTCAGCGGTGTTTTAATTCCACGTGACTTCCATTCTGGATGTTTCAATTTACAGTCTGTTTTTCTGTTAAAACCAACACTATGGAGGTCAGCGGTGTTTTAATTCCACGTGACTTCCATTCTGGATGTTTCAATTTACAGTCTGTTTTCTGTTAAAACCAACACTATGGAGGTCAGCGGCGTTTTAATTCCACGTGACTTCCATTCTGGATGTTTCAATTTACAGTCTGTTTTCTGTTAAAACCAACACTATGGAGGTCAGCGGTGTTTTAATTCCACGTGACTTCTATTCTGGATGTTTCAATTTACAGTCTGTGTTTCTGTTAAAACCAACACTATGGAGGTCAGCTGTGTTTAATTCCACGTGACTTCCATTCTGGATGTTGCAATTTACAGTCTGTTTTTCTGTTAAGACCAACACTATGGAGGTCAGCTGTGTTTTAATTCCACGTGACTTCCATTCTGGATGTTTCAATTTACAGTCTGTTTTCTGTTAAAACCAACACTATGGAGGTCAGCTGTGTTTTAATTCCACGTGACTTCCATTCTGGATGTTTCAATTTACAGTCTGTCTTTTTCTGTTAAAACCAACACTATGGAGGTCAGCGGTGTTTTAATTCCACGTGACTTCCATTCTGGATGTTTCAATTTACAGTATGTTTTTCAGTTAAAACCAACACTATGGAGGTCAGCGGTGTTTTAATTCCACGTGACTTCCATTCTGGATGTTTCAATTTACAGTATGTTTTTCTGTTAAAACCAACACTATGGAGGTCAGCGGTGTTTTAATTCCACGTGACTTCCATTCTGGATGTTTCAATTTACAGTATGTTTTCTGTTAAAACCAACACTATGGAGGTCAGCGGTGTTTTAATTCCCACGTGACTTCCATTCTGGATGTTTCAATTTACAGTCTGTTTTTCTGTTAAAACCAACACTATGGAGGTCAGCTGTGTTTTAATTCCACGTGACTTCCATTCTGGATGTTTCAATTTACAGTCTGTTTTTCTGTTAAAACCAACACTATGGAGGTCAGCTGTGTTTTAATTCCACGTGACTTCCATTCTGGATGTTTCAATTTACAGTCTGTTTTTCTGTTAAAACCAACACTATGGAGGTCAGCGGTGTTTTAATTCCACGTGACTTCCATTCTGGATGTTTCAATTTACAGTCTGTTTTTCTGTTAAACCAACACTATGGAGGCAGCGGTGTTTTAATTCCACGTGACTTCCATTCTGGATGTTTCAATTTACAGTCTGTTTTCTGTTAAAACCAACAATGGAGGTCAGCGGTGTTTTAAACGTGACTTCTATTCTGGTTTCAATTTACAGTCTGGTTAAAACCAACTATGGAGGGCTGTGTTTTAATTCCACGTGACTTCCATTCTGGATGTTTCAATTTACAGTCTGTTTTTCTGTTAAACCAACACTATGGAGGTCAGCTGTGTTTTAATTCACGTGACTTCCATTCTGGATGTTTCAATTTACAGTCTGTTTTTCTGTTAAAACCAACACTATGGAGGTCAGCTGTGTTTTAATTCCACGTGACTTCCATTCTGGATGTTTCAATTTACAGTCTGTTTTTCTGTTAAAACCAACACTATGGAGGTCAGCGGTGTTTTAATTCCACGTGACTTCCATTCTGGATGTTTCAATTTACAGTATGTTTTTCTGTTAAAACCAACACTATGGAGGTCAGCGGTGTTTTAATTCAGTATGTTTTTCTGTTAAAACCAACACTATGGAGGTCGCGGTGATGTTTTAATTCACGTGACTTCCATTCTGGATGTTTCAATTTACAGTATGTTTTTCTGTTAAAACCAACACTATGGAGGTCAGCTGTGTTTTAATTCCACGTGACTTCCATTCTGGATGTTTCAATTTACAGTCTGTTTTCTGTTAAAACCAACACTATGGAGGTCAGCTGTGTTTTAATTCCACGTGACTTCCATTCTGGATGTTTCAATTTACAGTCTGTTTTTCTGTTAAAACCAACACTATGGAGGTCAGCTGTGTTTTAATTCCACGTGACTTCCATTCTGGATGTTTCAATTTACAGTCTGTTTTTCTGTTAAAACCAACACTATGGAGGTCAGCGGTGTTTTAATTCCACGTGACTTCCATTCTGGATGTTTCAATTTACAGTCTGTTTTTCTGTTAAAACCAACACTATGGAGGTCAGCGGTGTTTTAATTCCACGTGACTTCTATTCTGGATGTTTCAATTTACAGTCTGTGTTTCTGTTAAAACCAACACTATGGAGGTCAGCTGTGTTTTAATTCCACGTGACTTCCATTCTGGATGTTGCAATTTACAGTCTGTTTTTCTGTTAAGACCAACACTATGGAGGTCAGCTGTGTTTTAATTCCACGTGACTTCCATTCTGGATGTTTCAATTTACAGTCTGTTTTTCTGTTAAAACCAACACTATGGAGGTCAGCTGTGTTTTAATTCCACGTGACTTCCATTCTGGATGTTTCAATTTACAGTCTGTTTTTCTGTTAAAACCAACACTATGGAGGTCAGCGGTGTTTTAATTCCACGTGACTTCCATTCTGGATGTTTCAATTTACAGTATGTTTTTCAGTTAAAACCAACACTATGGAGGTCAGCGGTGTTTTAATTCCACGTGACTTCCATTCTGGATGTTTCAATTTACAGTATGTTTTTCTGTTAAAACCAACACTATGGAGGTCAGCGGTGTTTTAATTCCACGTGACTTCCATTCTGGATGTTTCAATTTACAGTATGTTTTTCTGTTAAAACCAACACTATGGAGGTCAGCAGTGTTTTAATTCCACGTGACTTCCATTCTGGATGTTTCAATTTACAGTCTGTTTTTCTGTTAAAACCAACACTATGGAGGTCAGCTGTGTTTTAATTCCGCGTGACTTCCATTCTGGATGTTTCAATTTACAGTCTGTTTTTCTGTTAAAACCAACACTATGGAGGTCAGCTGTGTTTTAATTCCACGTGACTTCCATTCTGGATGTTTCAATTTACAGTCTGTTTTTCTGTTAAAACCAACACTATGGAGGTCAGCGGTGTTTTAATTCCACGTGACTTCCATTCTGGATGTTTCAATTTACAGTCTGTTTTTCTGTTAAAACCAACACTATGGAGGTCAGCGGCGTTTTAATTCCACGTGACTTCCATTCTGGATGTTTCAATTTACAGTATGTTTTTCTGTTAAAACCAACACTATGGAGGTCAGCGGTGTTTTAATTCCACGTGACTTCCATTCTGGATGTTTCAATTTACAGTCTGTTTTTCTGTTAAAACCAACACTATGGAGGTCAGCGGTGTTTTAATTCCACGTGACTTCCATTCTGGATGTTTCAATTTACAGTCTGTTTTTCTGTTAAAACCAACACTATGGAGGTCAGCGGCGTTTTAATTCCACGTGACTTCCATTCTGGATGTTCAATTTACAGTCTGTTTTTCTGTTAAAACCAACACTATGGAGGTCAGCGGTGTTTTAATTCCACGTGACTTCCATTCTGGATGTTTCAATTTACAGTCTGTTTTTCTGTTAAAACCAACACTATGGAGGTCAGCGGTGTTTTAATTCCCACGTGACTTCCATTCTGGATGTTTCAATTTACAGTATGTTTTTCTGTTAAAACCAACACTATGGAGGTCAGCGGTGTTTTAATTCCACGTGACTTCCATTCTGGATGTTTCAATTTACAGTCTGTTTTTCTGTTAAAACCAACACTATGGAGGTCAGCGGTGTTTTAATTCCACGTGACTTCCATTCTGGATGTTTCAATTTACAGTCTGTTTTCTGTTAAAACCAACACTATGGAGGTCAGCGGCGTTTAATTCCACGTGACTTCCATTCTGGATGTTTCAATTTACAGTCTGTTTTTCTGTTAAAACCAACACTATGGAGGTCAGCGGTGTTTTAATTCCACGTGACTTCCATTCTGGATGTTTCAATTTACAGTCTGTTTTTCTGTTAAAACCAACACTATGGAGGTCAGCGGTGTTTTAATTCCACGTGACTTCCATTCTGGATGTTTCAATTTACAGTCTGTTTTTCTGTTAAAACCAACACTATGGAGGTCAGCGGCGTTTTAATTCCACGTGACTTCCATTCTGGATGTTTCAATTTACAGTCTGTTCTTCTGTTAAAACCAACACTATGGAGGTCAGCTGTGTTTTAATTCCACGTGACTTCCATTCTGGATGTTTCAATTTACAGTCTGTTTTTCTGTTAAAACCAACACTATGGAGGTCAGCTGTGTTTTAATTCCACGTGACTTCCATTCTGGATGTTTCAATTTACAGTCTGTTTTTCTGTTAAAACCAACACTATGGAGGTCAGCTGTGTTTAATTCCACGTGACTTCCATTCTGGATGTTTCAATTTACAGTCTGTTTTCTGACTCCTGAAACACCACTGTTCAGCACAAACCCGTTTGAAATGAACAACAACCAATGAAATTAAAAGAACTGAGAGAGAGAGAGAGAGAGAGAGAGAGAGAGAGAGAGAGAGAGAGAGAGAGAGGGAGAGAGAGGAGAGAGAGAGAGAGAGAGAGAGAGAGAGAGAGAGAGAGAGAGAGAGAGAGAGAGAGAGGAGAGAGAGAGAGAGAGAGAGAGGAGCTTTGGTCGGGAAGGACTTATTTTATTTTTGTTGTCGCTGTAGTTCTTCAAAGGGCTTGCCGGGTCTCAGTCTAAACATCCTCTATGTTACCCCCAAACATAACTGATAGCTATTTCTGACGTGAGGCAACGCAGCGCCTGGAAATTGGTTGTCTGCGGGCCGAAGGTAGAATATAATTCTCCCGAGCATCTTGAGAAAAAGCATCTGGTGAGGGACACAAGAAGTCCTCCTCAGGTTTAAACCTTTGTTTCTTAAGAGATCCTCGCTCTCCCCCTCCCCTTGTCCTGACATCAGGGTAATTGGAGATCATTACAGACCCACAATGCGACCCTCTCAGATCTCCGGCTGAGTAATGGAAATTAATTGTGGTGTTGGGGGCGCACGGCAGCTCCCGTGACAACAACAGCGGCACAGAATGGAAACGGAGCACTATA
>NW_026284008.1:0-7121 GCF_023373465.1 Oncorhynchus keta
TTTGAAGTTAGTTCATCTAAAAACACCTAATGCAAATATGACAGTGTAAATACGTCCTGTTTTTATCATACTGTATGATACTGTATAATACTGTATGATACTGTATAATACTGTATGATACTGTATAATACTGTATGATACTGTATGATACTGTATGATACTGTATAATACTGTATAATACTGTATGATACTGTATAATACTGTATAATACTGTATGATACTGTATGATACTGTATAATACTGTATGATACTGTATAATACTGTATGATACTGTATAATACTGTATAATACTGTATAATACTGTATGATACTGTATGATACTGTATAATACTGTATAATACTGTATGATACTGTATGATACTGTATGATACTGTATAATACTGTATGATACTGTATAATACTGTATGATACTGTATAATACTGTATGATACTGTATGATACTGTATAATACTGTATGATACTGTATAATACTGTATGGTACTGTATGATACTGTATGATACTGTATAATACTGTATGATACTGTATAATACTGTATGATACTGTATAATACTGTATGGTACTGTATGATACTGTATAATACTGTATAATACTGTATGATACTGTATAATACTGTATGATACTGTATGATACTGTATAATACTGTATAATACTGTATGATACTGTATGATACTGTATAATGCTGTATAATACTGTATGATGCTGTATATTACTGTGATGCTATGTAATGCTGTATGATACTGTATGATACTGTATAATACTGTATGATACTGTATGATACTGTATGATATTCTGTATGATACTGTGATACAGCACTGGGTACTGCTTTACATATCGGCAGCGTTTAAAAGACGTACATTATTTAATACCGTGAATGTGAGACCTGTGTTTCTCCGTCAATGTAAAACACAATGGCAGGTTCAACTTTTATCCTCCACAGTTACGTGTCTGAGGTTTCTAATGTCAACTAATGGAAAAGGGTTTTTAGAATAAAAACTGTTAGGGGATTGTATTAATGGTTCAGAGAAACATTCAGGCATAAATCAGGGACCCTAACTACCCCTGACACACACACACACACGCACACACGCACACACACGCACACGCACACACGTACACACACACACGCACACGCACACATACACATACACACATACACATACACATACATACATACACACACACACACACCAAACTGGGGTTAATAGAAGTTCAGCTAAAGATTTATTTGAATGGCTCTATTATAATTTCACTAAATTAAACAAAATGTCCTCTTTGTTGAGACCAACCATTAAATTATTCCACATCTGTCCTGGAAACTAGAAAGTGTCACGACATTTTTATTTATCTGGGCTGATTTAAAGCTCTGTTGTTTTGCGACGTAAGCAGGACTTTAAAGGTCCAGTCCAGGAGACAGAGAAACAGGAATATTGGACGTAAGCAGGACTTTAAACAGGTCCAGTCCAGGAGACGAGAGCAGGAATATTGGACGTAAGCAGGACTTTAAAAAGGTCCAGTCCAGGAGACGAGAGCAGGAATATTGGACGTAAGCAGGACTTTAAACAGGTGCAGTCCAGGAGACGAGAGCAGGAATATTGGACGTGGAATCGAGGACATTTTCCCCTGTCGTTGATCACTTCTTTCAGACAAACAGCAGCCAACACTGTAGTCCATCTGCACGACCTCTAAACACACCGAGGTCCTTTGATTTGCCTTTCAGTGTGGATCCAAATGAATTATGGAAACGTTACGGAAATGAAAACAGAGACAAGAAGACAAATAAAAGAGGGAGATTCTCAGACATATGAACACCTGGTGGGAAAAGCAACTCTACAAGTCAACAGAGAGGACGCATCCAGGCATTGATACTGTGAAATATTACTGCTCCATCGCCTTATGTCTCAGATGAGGCGTGCTGGTCTAGGATCAGGTCCACCCTGGGTACATTATCTTATTCACTATTATCTAAAAGGCCAAACTGATCCTGGATCAGCACTCCTACTCGAATACGTTTAATAAATACAGCCCAATATCTACAGAATATAGCGCCCCCATGAGGAACTTTACTATACTGGTACCATCTCATATCATTTTTATTAGAAGATTAGCAGTTAATTATTACAACCTTGTCACAGTCTCAAATAAGATCTGAGTGTTTTCCAACAGGGAGTATAGATGAAAGGGTAAGTCCACAGCCATAAAACAGGTGGAACATTGTTGAGAACACATTGTGGGGCCAGCCGGTCGGGCTCTGCCCTTCATCCAAGCCAAAGAACGTCAATTATGGTACAGGGTGAAATGCTTGAGGAACACACACACACACACACACACACACACACACACACACACACACACACACACACACACACACACACACACACGCGCGCGCACGCACACACACACACACACACACACACACACACATGCGCGCGCGCACACACATGCGCACGCACACACACACACTAGTGAAAGCATGCTTGCCGTCCATACAGAGAAGCCTAGGAATGTGCGTTTTGCAGGTATTGGCTGCGGTATGCCAGCCCGTCCACACACACACACACACATTGTGTGCCAGCCCGTCCACACACGAACACGCTCTGACCTGAGCTGCACGTCGTACTGTTGAAAACAGAACCAAATCTGTGCTGCAGGTGCCAGCGTTCATCACCATGAAAAGGAGCGTCTCTATGTGTGTAATGTAGGAGTCTCTCGCTGATTGTTCATCACTCTGGATAAGAGCGTCTCTATGTGTGTAATGTAGGAGTCTCTCGCTGATTGTTCATCACTCTGGATAAGAGCGTCTCATGTGTGTAATGTAGGAGTCTCTCGCTGATTGTTCATCACTCTGGATAAGAGCGTCTCTATGTGTGTAATGTAGGAGTCTCTCGCTGATTGTTCATCACTCTGGATAAGAGTGTCTCTATGTGTGTAATGTAGGAGTCTCTCGCTGATTGTTCATCACTCTGGATAAGAGCGTCTCTATGTGTGTAATGTAGGAGTCTCTCGCTGATTGTTCATCACTCTGGATAAGAGTGTCTCTATGTGTGTAATGTAGGAGTCTCTCGCTGATTGTTCATCACTCTGGATAAGAGTGTCTCTATGTGTGTAATGTAGGAGTCTCTCGCTGATTGTTCATCACTCTGGATAAGAGTGTCTCTATGTGTGTAATGTAGGAGTCTCTCGCTGATTGTTCGTCACTCTGGATAAGAGCGTCTCGTGTGTGTAATGTAGGAGTCTCTCGCTGATTGTTCATCACTCACACCCAGATCCTCCATCACCTTTAGCCTGGATCACTCTGACGCTACTTACAGCCAGATCCTCCATCACCTTTAGCCTGGATCACTCTGACGCTACTTACACCCAGATCCTCCATCACCTTTAGCCTGGATCACTCTGACGCTACTTACACCCAGATCCTCCATCACCTTTAGCCTGGATCACTCTGACGCTACTTAAACCCAGATCCTCCATCACCTTTAGCCTGGATCACTCTGACGTTACTTACACCCAGATCCTCCATCACCTTTAGCCTGGATCACTCTGACGCTACTTACACCCAGATCCTCCATCACCTTTAGCCTGGATCACTCTGACGCTACTTACACCCAGATCCTCCATCACCTTTAGCCTGGATCACTCTGACGCTACTTACAGCCAGATCCTCCATCACCTTTAGCCTGGATCACTCTGACGCTACTTACCCCCAGATCCTCCATCACCTTTAGCCTGGATCACTTTGACGCTACTTACACCCAGATCCTCCATCAGCTTTAGCCTGGATCACTCTGACTCTACTTACACCCAGATCCTCCATTACCTTTAGCCTGGATCACTCTGACGCTACTTACACCCAGATCCTCCATCACCCTTAGCCTGGATCACTCTCATGCTACTTACACCCAGATCCTCCATCAGCTTTAGCCTGGATCACTCTGACTCTACTTACACCCAGATCCTCCATTACCTTTAGCCTGGATCACTCTGACGCTACTTACAGCCAGATCCTCCATCACCTTTAGCCTGGATCAGTCTGACGCTACTTACACCCAGATCCTCCATCACCTTTAGCCTGGATCACTCTCATGCTACTTACACCCAGATCCTCCATTACCTTTAGCCTGGATCACTCTGACGCTACTTACCCCCAGATGGTCCATCCCCTTTAGCCTGGATCACTCTGACGCTACTTACACCCAGATCCTCCATCACCTTTAGCCTGGATCACTCTGACGCTACTTACACCCAGATCCTCCATCACCTTTAGCCTGGATCACTCTGACGCTACTTACACCCAGATCCTCCATCACCTTTAGCCTGGATCACTCTGACGCTACTTACACCCAGATCCTCCATCACCTTTAGCCTGGATCACTCTGACGCTACTTACACCCAGATCCTCCATCACCTTTAGCCTGGATCACTCTGACGCTACTTACAGCCAGATCCTCCATCACCTTTAGCCTGGATCACTCTGACGCCATTACTTCCCTATAGATTCTATCATTTTTAGTTTGGATTACTTGACGCTATTTCTATACCTGATTCCTCCCACGCTTTAGCCTGGATCACTTGGACTCTACTTACACCCAGATCCTCCATTACCTTTAGCCTGGATCACTTGACGCTACTTGCACCCAGACTCCATCACCCTTAGCCTGGATCACTCTCATGCTACTTACCCCAGATCCTCCCATCAGCCTTTAGCCTGATCCTCTGGACTCTACCACACCCAGTCCTCCATTACCTTAGCCTGGATCACTCTGACGCTACTTACAGCCAGACCTCCATCACCTTAGCCTGGATCAGTCTGACTCTACTTACACGCAGATCCTCCATCACCTTTGGGGCCTGGATCACTCTGACGCTTCTTACCCCCAGATCCTCCATCACCTTTTAGCCTGGATCACTCTGATCTACTTACACCCAGATCTCCATCAGCTTTTAGCCTGATCACTTGGACTCTACTTACACCCAGACCTCCATTACCTTTAGCCTGGATCACTCTGACGCTACTTACCCCAGATCCTCCATCACCTTTAGCCTCGATCTTGCTCTGACGCTACTTACAGCCAGATCCTCCATCACCTTTGCCTTGGATCAGTCTGACTCTACTTACACCCAGATCCTCCATCACCTTTATTACCGGGATCACTCATAGCGCTACTTACACCCAGATCCTCCATTACCTTTAGCCTGGATCACTCTGACGCCACGCTACCAGCCAGATCCTCATCTTTCGCCTGGATCAGTCTGACTCTACTTACACTCAGATCCCCATCACCCCCTTTAGCCTGGATCACTTACGCTACTTACACCCAGATCCTCCATCACCGTTAGCCTGGATCCCTCAGATGCCACTCTACAGCCAGATCCTCCATCACCTTCGTCTGGGATCACTCTGACGCCAACCTGCCAGATCCTCCATCACCTTAGCCTGGATCACTCTGACGCATACTTACACCCATATCCTCCATCACCTTCGTCTGATCACTCAGCCCCTACTTACACCCAGATCCCTCCATCTGCCTTTAGTCTGATCACTCAGATTCTTTCTACAGCCAGATCCCTCCATCACCTTTAGTCTGGATCACTCAGCTCCTACTTACAGCTCAGATCCTCCCTTAATACCTTTAGTCTGGATCCTCAGCTCTCTACTTACAGCCAGATTCTCCAAGCCCACTAAGTCCTGAGGCCAGATGGTTCACTAGCCTATATCTGAATTGTCTCTTTAACACCCAGCTCTGACCGTGTTCATTCAGCCTGTTAGACACAGCAACCACCTAGTAACACTGACCGACCTAGCAAACCACCTAGTAACACTGATCAACCCAGCAACCACCTAGTAACACTGGGACCCGGCTACAGTACCACGAAAATACCTTCCGACCGACCTAGCAACCACCTAGTAAATACTGACCGACCCAGCAACCACCTGGGGTAACACTGACCAGGAGCACGGCAACCACCTAGTAACACTGACCGACCCAGCAACCACCTAGAAACACTGACCAACCCAGCAACCACCTAGTAACACTGACCGACCCAGCAACCACCTAGTAACACTGACCGACCCAGCAACTATCTAGTAACACTGACCGACCCAGCAACTATCTAGTAACACTGACCGACCCAGCAACCATCTAGTAACACTGACCGACCCAGCAACTATCTAGTAACACTGACCGACCCAGCAACTATCTAGTAACACTGACCGACCCAGCAACCATCTAGTAACACTGACCGACCCAACAAACCACCTAGTAACACTGACCGACCCAGCAACCACCTAGTAACACTGACCGACCCATCAACCACCTAGTAACACTGACCGACCCAGCAACTATCTAGTAACACTGACCGGCCCAGCAACCACCTAGCAACACTGACCGGCCCAGCAACTATCTAATAACACTGACCGACCCAGCAAACACCTAAGTAACACTGACCTACCCAGCAACCACCTAGTAATACTGACCGATACCCAGCAACCACCTAAAATACCGGACCACCCAGCAACACCCTACAATACTGACCGGCCCAGCAACCACCTAGTAACCCCTGACCGACAGCACCACCTGGTAACACTGACCAGGCCCAGCAACTACCTAGTAACACTGACCTACCCAGCAACTATCTAATAACACTGACCGGCCCAGCAACCACCTAGCAACACTGACCGACCCAGCAACCACCTAGTAACACTGACCGACCCAGTACCTACCTAGTAAAAATACTGACTAAATTCCAGTAACTTCACCTTGTAACACTGACCGACCCAGCAACCACCTAGCAACACTTTACCGCCCCACAACTACCTAGTAATACTGACGACCCAGCAACCTAGTAACATGACCACCCAGCAACTATCTGGTAACATGACCCAGCAAACCAGCAACTATCTAGTAACGCATCTGACCTACCCAGCAACTATCTAGTAACACTGACCTACCCAGCAACTACCTAGTAACATGACCGACCCAGCAACTACCTAGTAACACTGACCCACCCAGCAACCACCCTAGTAACACTGACCGACCCAGCACCACTAGTAACACTGACCTACCTAGCAAATTCACTCTTAGTAACACTGACCACCCAGCAACTATCTAGTAACACTGACCGA
>NW_026284009.1:0-17490 GCF_023373465.1 Oncorhynchus keta
AGTGCTCCCCAGTGGGTTGACGGGCCCATTATGAAAAACAGTGAAGGATATTGTGCAGCAGAAAATAGATGATGCTCATAAAAGCCTACAAGAGCCTGCTGGTGAAGAAGTGCTGTGCTCAGCAATTAAGAAGATAATTAATCTCTAATGAGATTGATCTATCTGATTTATTAGCTCTTAAACAGGCATCATCTCCCCTGCTGTATTAAAGCCCATCCTAACAACCTACCTAATTGTGTGTGTGGTGGGGTGGGGTGTGTGGAGGGGTGTGTGTGTGTGTGTGGAGGTGGGGTGTGTGGAGGGGTGGGGTGTGTGGAGGGGTGTGTGTGTGTGGAGGGGTGGGGTGTGTGGGGGAGGGTGTGTGTGTGTGTGTGGTGGGGTGGGGTGTGTGGAGGGGTGTGTGTGTGTGTGTGTGGAGGGGTGGGGTGTGTGGAGGGGTGTGTGTGTGTGTGTGGTGGGGTGGGGTGTGTGGAGGGTGTGTGTGTGTGTGTGTGTGTGTGTGTGTGTGTGTGTGGAGGGGTGGGGTGTGTGGAGGGTGTGTGTGTGTGTGTGTGTGTGGAGGGGTGGGGTGTGTGGAGGGGTGTGTGTGTGTGTGTGGAGGGGTGGGGTGGGTGTGCTGTATAAATCCTACCTCCTAGGGTGACACACTGTGCAGCAGCTGAAGGTACTAAGCTGGGAGGCTTTGATTCTCATTGAGCTGACTGTATAGTCCCACTAACATACCAGACTTTAGCTTTACCAAGCTTTTACAAGGTTGTCACTACCACCTAGCATATGTTGAAGTTAGATCAGGAAGAGGCTAGATCAGGAATAGAGGGATGACAGAACGAGGAGAGACTAAGTCAGATAAAAGAAGGTAAAGCGAGTTAGCAGCCCACCCACTCAACAAGGAAGTGATGGGGGATATAGTCAGCCACGTCCTATGAGTTTAACTGCATGTTCATATGGAAAATGGAGATGATGGAGAGAGAGGATGAAGGGACAGGATGGAGGGAGAGGATGGAGGGAGAGGATGGAGGGGATGGAGGGAGAGGATGTAGAGGATGGAGGGAGAGGATGGAGAGAATGGAGGGAGATGATGAAGGGAGAGGGTGGAGGGAGAGGATGGAGGGAGAGGATGGAGGGGATAGAGGGAGAGGATGGAGAGGATGGAGGGAGAAGATGGAGAGGATGGAGGGAGAGGATGGAGAGGATGGAGGGAGAGGATGGAGGGAGAGGATGGAGGGAGAGGATGAAGGGAGAGGATGGAGGGAGAGGATGGAGGGAGAGGATGGAGGGAGAGGATGGAGGGAGAGGATGGAGGGAGAGGATGGAGGGAGAGGATGGAGGGAGAGGATGGAGGGGATGGAGGGAGAGGATGGAGGGAGAGGATGGAGAGAGAGGATGAAGGGAGAGGATGGAGGGAGAGGATGGAGAGAGAGGATGGAGAGGATGGAGGGAGAGGATGGAGGGAGAGGATGAAGGGAGAGGATGGAGGGAGAGGATGGAGGGAGAGGATGGAGGGAGAGGATGAAGGGAGAGGATGGAGGGAGAGGATGGAGGGAGAGGATGGAGGGAGAGGATGAAGGGAGAGGATGGAGGGAGAGGATGGAGGAGGATGGAGGGAGAGGATGGAGAGGATGGAGGGAGAGGATGGAGGGAGAGGATGGAGGGAGAGGATGGAGGGAGAGGATGAAGGGAGAGGATGGAGGGAGAGGATGAAGGGAGAGGATGGAGGGAGAGGATGGAGGGAGGGATAGGATGGAGGGAGAGGATGAAGGGAGAGGATGGTGGGAGAGGATGAAGGGAGAGGATGGAGGGAGAGGATGGAAGGAGAGGATGGAGGGAAGGATGAAGGGCGAGGATGAGGGAGAGGATGGAGGGAGAGGATGAAGGGGGAGGATGGAGGGAGAGGATGAAGGAGAGGATGGAGGGAGAGGATGAAGAAGAGGCGAGACAGAGGAGAGGATGAAGGGAGAGGATGAAGAAGGGCGCAGACAGAAGGATGAAGGGAGAGGATGAAGAAGGGCGAGACAGAGGGAGAGGATGACGGGGAGAGGATGAAGAAAGGGCGAGACAGAGGGAGAGGATGAAGGGAGAGGATGAAGAAGGGCGAGACAGAGGTAGAGGATGAAGGGAAAGGATGAAGGGTGAGACAGAGGTAGAGGATGAAGGGGAGAAGATGAAGAAGAAGGCAGAGACAGAGAGGAGAGGATGAAGAAGGGCGAGACAGAGGAGAGGATGAAGGGAGAGGATGAAGAAGGGCGAGACAGAGGGGAGAGGATGAAGGGAGAGGATGAAGAAAGGCGAGACAGAGGGGAGAGGATGAAGGGAGAGGATGAAGAAGGGCGAGACAGAGGATGAAGGGAGAGGGGATGAAGAAGGGCGAGACAGAGGAAGGATGAAGGGAGAGGATGAAGAAGGGCGAGACAGATGGAGCTGGGTATACATAACACACCAAGAAGGTTAACTGGACATTTGTTTTATGCTAGAACATTTACCACCTTGAACTCACAACACTAATTGAATTATTTTCTGAGTGAATCAGCATGCATGCAGACATCATGTTGAAAACTACAGTCTATAAACCGTTTACATATTTTGCACAACCTATAAACCTATTTCATGTCCATTTTCCTCTTCACGGCACATTTAGTTTAAAAACCATGAAACCAATCTCAAACTCCTTGTTTGGCAGTTCATAAAACAGTCCAACTGATTCATTCACATGAATTTACATGAATTAATTTGTGTAACATGCAACACTCCTCATCCAAAATAAATACATGCCACCTGGCAGCGAGGCTAATGGTTACACTCTCATATTCTTACATTGGCAGAGGTGGGTGATTGGCAGTTATGGAAATCAGATTCAACACTTTAATATGCTTGATCAATGAATTAATAATGTCTGAGGGGACAGATTGTATCCCTCCCTGCATGTTCTTATCACCAAGTCAATCAGTCCAGTGACTTAGCTAAATACTGTTAACCCAATCACTCCCTTCCACACTCCCTGATAAGTCCAGAATGGCACCCTATTCTCTATATAGTGCAATTCTTTTGACCAGAGCCCTAGAATTTATGTATATTAAAATGAATTAAAATGGCCTGAATCTAAAATAATTATTTGACTTCTTTGACTACAATAGAATATCCCTTAACCAGAACAAGAGGGGAATTTATAATTTACAGACTGAATTTACAGACTTTCTTCCTTCTCTCTCTCTCTCACCCCCAACTCTCTCTCTCTCTATCTCTCTCTCACCCCCGTCTATCTCTCTCTCTCAAACATAGAAACAGACAAGCACACCAACACAAACACACTGATAGAGGTCACAGCACAGTAGAGGAGAGGGAAGGTAAAAGACTTACAATGATGTTAACATCCATCTCTCTAATTTGCTCCTGAATCCCTCTCTAGAGACCGTTGCTCTAGAGCACACAAAAAAACGATACATACCTCGGCCTAAACATCAGTACCACAGGTAACAGGTAAGCTGTGAATGATCTGAGAGACAAGGCAAGAAGGGTCTTGTCAAAATGAACATCAAATTCAACATAGAATCTGGCTAGAAATACTTTAATCAGTTGTAAACCCTAAAACCCAACCTTATGGTTGTGAGGTCTGGGGTCCGCTCACCAAGCAAGAATTCACTAAATTTGACAAACACCAAATCTGTATGCAGAATTCTGCTAAAATATCCTCCATTAATTATCAAATGATCAAAATCCAGAAAAGAGACGTTAAATTCTACAACCACCTAAAAGGAAGCGATTCCCAAACCTTCCATAACAAAGCCATCACCTACAGAGAGATGAATCTGGGAGAAGAGTCCCTAAAGCAAGCTGGTCCTGTGGCTCTGTTCACAAACACAAACACACCCTACAGAGCCCCAGGACAGCAACACAATTAAACCCAATCAAATCATGAGACAACAAAAAGATAATTACTTGACACATTGGGAAAATTACAAAATGAACGGAGCAACCAGAATACTATTTGGCCCTAAACAGAGAGTACAGTGGCAGAATACCTGACATCTGTGACTGACCCAAAATGAAGGAAACCTTTGACTATGTACAGACTCAGTGAGCATAGCCTTGTTATTGAGAAAGTCCGCCGAAGGGAGACCTGGCTCTCAAGAGAAGACAGGCTATGTGCTCACTGCCCACAAAATGAGGTGGAAACTGAGCTGCACTTCCTAACCTCCTGCCCAATGTATATTAGAGAAACATATTTCCCTCAGATTACACAGAACCATAAAGGATTAGAAAACAAATACAATTTTGACAGACTCCCATATCTATTGGGTGAAATACGTGATGTGCCATCACAGCTGCAACATTGTGACCTGTTGCCACAAGAAAGGCCAACCAGTGAAGAACAAACGCCATTGTAAATACAACCCATGTTTATGTTTACTTATTTTCCTTTTGTACTTTAACACTGTATATAGACATAATATGACATTTGCAATGTCTATATTCCTTGGAACTTTTGTGAGCGTAATGTTCACTGTTAATTTTTATAATGTTAATTTCACTTTTGTTTTATTATCTATTTCATATGCTTTGGCAATGTAATTTGTTTCCCATGCTAATAAAGCCCTTTGAATTGACATTGAGAGAACAGTGGATCTGTTCACAAGGCTGCCCTGGCCTATACGCTCCAGTGGCTTGCTAGGTAAAGGTAGGGAGCCACATGGAGGAGGGATGCCTCAGAGTTTGGACATGACTTCAAAACAATGCCACACCAAAGGGCGCCTGTCATTCCCTCTTACACACCCTGAGTGTGTGATCAAACACAACGCACTGGGAGAAAACATGCTGACTGTCTGTGATACTAAGTCCTTCTGTGAGTCAGTGAGTGAGTGAGTGGTGAGTGAGTGAGTGAGAGAGAGAGAGAGAGAGAGGTAGAGAGAGAGAGAGAGAGAGAGAGAGAGGGGGAGGGAGGGAGGAAGTGAGAAGGGAGGAAGTGAGAGGATGGAGGAAGTGAGAGTGGGAAAAGCTTTAAAGGACTGCCCAAGGGTACCACATGCTGCTGTGGTCTCCCTGGTTACAGCAGGTGTCTACTAATGCTTTTCACCACAGGGCAACGGCTTTGAGATTTCAAAATGGCTGACAGAGTGACAGTTGATAATGTACACCTTAAATAGATTCATTTATTTTTGTTCACAGAGAGAGGAGAAATTCTAATGGATGTTTGTGACCTGCTGGCAAACCTTCAACAAGTTACACTAGTTCTTCCACGTCTGCCTAATGTAGGTGTAAAATAATATACATTTCCTACTATTATAAAATACCAGTCTGAATCTTTTTTAAATTACACTAGTCTCACTTGAAAATAGACTTACATTTCTTCAGCCACTGTACAATGAAAAACATTTAGTGCTTTGAAAACATGGAAATAAACAAAGCACTCTAACTAATGTACAATTATCAGTCAGCACTAGTTGATTAGACTTCATTGGAACTCGTAAATTGTTCTCACATTGTTTTAATTGCAGCTATACAAGAGTCAAACACATTTTTACAAACTATACATTCAGATCAAAACTAAGTCAATAATGAAGACATTTTTACAATCAGGTTAGTTTTTCTTCTTTTTAAATCTAAAATGTCATTTGTGATTCATTTCAATTTAATTAGTGTAGACTTCTGCAATTGTCTTCTAAACGCTTCATCCAATCAATCAGAGAAATGTTGAAACACCTTTAAATGGTTGAGATGGGAGTCCCAGGGCCTCAGTTAGAGTGAGGCTGCAGTACCTCACTGATTGTATTATCTCTCAGTTCCAGGTTTTATAACTGATGTTCTTTAAGGTAGAAATTCTAACTACGGTGGTAAACAGGATCATAAATCAAGAATCAAATCATTTTCAAAACACAGTGAAGAGAAGAGAGTCAATAACAACATCAAACCACCATCTTTCCTTGTCATTTCTGATATTCTCCTGTCTTTTATCATGGTGGCATCTATCTTTCATTACTGTGTTCCTCTCGGTGTTGCCCCAGCTAGCCATTCTGTATATCTCTCTACAGCCCAGTGGAAAGTAAACATAAGATCATATTTTCATTACATGAGGAATCTTCACCATCTCAGATGGAAGGGTTCAAATAATGAATAACAGTTTAAAGATGAAGCTACATCGCTCCAACCAAATACCCATAGATGAGATTGGCAGCTTTAAATAAAACATATCAGCTCGTCTGTCTCGCTATAAATAAAGGTAAATAAAATACTGCTCCAACAGTGAAGGAAAGGTAAGCAAAGGAGGCCTCCTGGGTGGCGCAGTGGTTAAGGGCGCTGTACTGCAGCGCCAGCTGACCCACCAGAGACTCTGGGTTTGCGCCCAGGCTCTGTCGTAGCCGGCCGCGACTGGGAGGTCCGTGGGACGACGCACAATTGGCCTAGTGTCGTCCGGGTTAGGGAGGGTTTGACCGGTAGGGAAATTCTTGTCTCATCGCGCACCAGCGACTCCTGTGGCGGGCCGGGCGCAGTGCGTGCTAACCAAGGTTGCCAGGTGCATGGTGTTTCCTCCGACACATTGGTGCGGCTGGCTTCCGGGTTGGATGCGCGCTGTGTTAAGAAGCAGTGCGGCTTGGTTGAGTTGTGTATCGGAGGACGCATGACTTTCAATCTTCGTCTCTCCCGAGCCCGTACGGGAGTTGTAGCGATGAGACAAGATAGTAGCTACTAAACAATTGGATACCACGAAATTGGGGAGAAAAAGGGGTAAAATTAAACAACAAAAATAAATAAAAGGTAAATAAAGGAAAATTGATTAAATGTACAGAAAAATCCCCCAAAACTCCTCTCTGCATCACCCTTTCCCTTATGTTACAAAACCATGATAAACTCTGAAAATGTTCTTTAAAAACTAGTGACAGAGGTGTACTATTATCCCCTTGGCTAGTGACAGAGGTGTACTATTATCCCCTTGGCTAGTGACAGAGGTGTACTATTATCCCCTTGGCTAGTGACAGAGGTGTACTATTATCCCCTTGGCTAGTGACAGAGGTGTACTATTATCCCCTTGGCTAGTGACAGAGGTGTACTATTATCCCCTTGGCTAGTGACAGAGGTGTACTATTATCCCCTTGGCTAGTGACAGAGGTGTACTATTATCCCCTTGGCTAGTGACAGAGGTGTACTATTATCCCCTTGGCTAGTGACAGAGGTGAACTATTATCCCCTTGGCTAGTGACAGAGGTGTACTATTATCCCCTTGGCTAGTGACAGAGGTGTACTATTATCCCCTTGGCTAGTGACAGAGGTGTACTATTATCCCCTTGGCTAGTGACAGAGGTGTACTATTATCCACTTGGCTAGTGACAGAGGTGTACTATTATTCCCTTGGCTAGTGACAGAGGTGTACTATTATCCCCTTGGCTAGTGACAGAGGTGAACTATTATCCCCTTGGCTAGTGACAGAGGTGTACTATTATCCCCTTGGCTAGTGACAGAGGTGTACTATTATCCCCTTGGCTAGTGACAGAGGTGTACTATTATCCCCTTGGCTAGTGACAGAGGTGTACTATTATCCCCTTGGCTAGTGACAGAGGTGTACTATTATCCCCTTGGCTGGTGACAGAGGTGTACTATTATCCCCTTGGCTAGTGACAGAGGTGTACTATTATCCCCTTGGCTAGTGACAGAGGTGTACTATTATCCCCTTGGCTAGTGACATTGGTGTACTATTATCCCCTTGGCTAGTGACAGAGGTGAACTATTATCCCCTTGGCTAGTGACAGAGGTGTACTATTATCCCCTTGGCTAGTGACAGAGGTGTACTATTATCCCCTTGGCTAGTGACAGAGGTGTACTATTATCCCCTTGGCTAGTGACAGAGGTGTACTATTATCCCCTTGGCTAGTGACAGAGGTGTACTATTATCCCCTTGGCTAGTGACAGAGGTGTACTATTATCCCCTTGGCTAGTGACATTGGTGTACTACTATCCCCTTGGCTAGTGACAGAGGTGAACTATTATCCCCTTGGCTAGTGACAGAGGTGTACTATTATCCCCTTGGCTAGTGACAGAGGTGTACTATTATCCCCTTGGCTAGTGACAGAGGTGTACTATTATCCCCTTGGCTAGTGACATTGGTGTACTATTATCCCCTTGGCTAGTGACATTGGTGTACTATTATTCCCTTGGCTAGTGACATTGGTGTACTATTATCCCCTTGGCTAGTGACAGAGGTGTACTATTATCCCCTTGGCTAGTGACAGAGGTGTACTATTATCCCCTTGGCTAGTGACAGAGGTGTAATCTGCATTAAAAGCCGTCGCAGGTTCTAATGTGGTACAGATGAGGGACTGTCAGTACTGTCAGAAGCAGCCATCTCCCTCCCTCCCGTTGGTTGTGAGCCGTGAAAGCCAGCCTCTCTCTCTGCTGTCTGTCAATCAATATTTTATCACCTCAGGGTTAGCATGTACACAGGTGGCCAACCGAGAGGAAGAGATTGCAAAGCTAAAGGCAGGCGTGGAGATAGGTGGCAGGAGAGAGGGAGGATGAAGAGCAATATAAAAGAAAAAGGGAGAGTTAGAGAGAGAGATAAAGTGTATTTAAATGACCTCTGCTTTAGCCCAACTCGGAACCTCTTTCCCTTGTAGTTTATGATGAATCATCCTTCTTTGCCGTTAGTTAATGTGGTGATTCCCTTCAGTCATTTAGTTTTCAACACAGATTGATAAGCCACCATGGCTGTGGGGGAGGAGAAGTGCAGTCACTCAGACAGGAACAGGAGTTCTAGGAGCCACAGACAGGCCGGTATGACTCACTGAGGGACAGAGACTTGGACCCCCACAGGCAATCTCAAGGTTCTACAGGGTAAGAGGGTGGACATAAGGGATGGGAAGCTTTCATTTGGCTACTAGGTTTAGAAAAACAGAACTCTTTCCCCTCTAGCTACTTTTGATTAAATGTCCTCTCTCTCTCTCAATTTTCCCTGCTCACCCAGGCAGTAACCATCCCCATCATCTCCATCAGGCAGTGCTCCAGAGGCCCCATACCCTCCCCTGGCTCTCCACCCCTCCCCTGGCTCTCCACCCTTCCCCTGGCTCTCCACCCCTCCCCTGGCTCTCCACCCCTCTCCCCTGGCTCTCCACCCCTCCCCTGGCTCTCCACCCCTCTCCTGGCTCTCCACCCTTCCCCTGGCTCTCCACCCTTCCCCTGGCTCTCCACCCCTCCTCTGGCTCTCAACCCCTCTCCTGGCTCTCCACCCCTCCCCTGGCTCTCCACCCCTCCCCTGGCTCTCCACCCCTCCCCTGGCTCTCCACCCTTCCCCTGGATCTCCACCCCTCCCCTGGCTCTCAACCCCTCCCCTGGCTCTCCACCCCTCCCCTGGCTCTCCACACTTCCCCTGGCTCTCCACCCCTTCCCTGGCTCTCCACCCCTCCCCTGGCTCTCTACCCTTCCCCTGGATCTCCACCCCTCCCCTGGCTCTCAACCCCTCCCCTGGCTCTCCACCCTTCCCCTGGATCTCCACCCCTCCCCTGGCTCTCCACCCCTCCCTGGCTCTCCACCCTTCCCCTCGATCTCCACCCCTCCTCTGGCTCTCAACCCCTCTCCTGGCTCTCCACCCCTCCCCTGGCTCTCCACCCCTCCCCTGGCTCTCCACCCCTCCCTGGCTCTCCACCCCTCCCCTGGCTCTCCACCCCTCCCCTGGCTCTCCACCCTTCCCCTGGCTCTCCACCCCTCCCCTGGCTCTCCACCCCTCCCCTGGCTCTCCACCCTTCCCCTGGATCTCCACCCCTCCCCTGGCTCTCAACCCCTCCCCTGGCTCTCCACCCCTTCCCTGGCTCTCCACCCCTCCCCTGGCTCTCCACCCTTCCCCTCGATCTCCACCCCTCCTCTGGCTCTCAACCCCTCTCCTGGCTCTCCACCCCTCCCTGGCTCTCCACCCCTCCCCTGGCTCTCCACCCCTCCCCTGGCTCTCCACCCCTCCCCTGGCTCTCAACCCCTCCCCTGGCTCTCCACCCCTTCCCTGGCTCTCCACCCCTCCCCTGGCTCTCCACACTTCCCCTGGCTCTCCACCCCTTCCCTGGCTCTCCACCCCTCCCCTGGCTCTCTACCCTTCCCCTGGATCTCCACCCCTCCCCTGGCTCTCAACCCCTCCCCTGGCTCTCCACCCTTCCCCTGGATCTCCACCCCTCCCTGGCTCTCAACCCCTCCCCTGGCTCTCCACCCCTTCCCTGGCTCTCCACCCTTCCCCTCGATCTCCACCCCTCCTCTGGCTCTCAACCCCTCTCCTGGCTCTCCACCCCTCCCCTGACTCTCCACCCCTCTCCTGGCTCTCCTTCCCTCCCCTGGTTCACCACCCCTCCCCTGGCTCTCAACCCCTCTCCTGGCTCTCCACCCCTCCCCTGGCTCTCCACCCCTCCCCTGGTTCACCACCCCTCCCCTGGCTCTCAACCCCTCTCCTGGCTCTCAACCCCTCTCCTGGCTCTCCACCCCTCTCTCCTGGCTCTCAACCCCTCTCCTGGCTCTCAAATCCTCCCCTAGCTCTCCACCTCTCCCCTGGCTCTCAACCCCTCTCCTGGCTCTCCACCCCTCCCCTGGCTCTCCACCCTTCCCCTGGCTCTCAACCCCTCCCCTGGCTCTCCACCCCTCTCCTGGCTCTCCACCCCTCCCCTGGCTCTCCACCCCTCCCCTGGCTCTCCACCCTTCCCCTGGCTCTCAACCCCTCCCTGGCTCTCAACCCCTCCCCTGGCTCTCCACCCTTCCCCTGGCTCTCCACCCTTCCCCTGGCTCTCCACTCCCTGCCCGTTCAAAACAGGGGCCTGGGATAGATTTTCAAAATGGAACATTTCAGTAAGTGAGCTTCCCTGGGTGAGAGAGTGAGAGGAGTCAGCCACTGGATCTAACCAAGACACCAAACACACCATTACAAAACGATGAAGGGAAGCACCACTAGGATAGTTCTGATTTGATTTTACAGTGATTACCCAGCGTCTGAACCCATGAAATAGACCCATCTGGCCAGGAGTGAAACAGGCTGGAGCAGAGATGTGAAGCCTGTATCACAAATGACCCCATATTCCCTATATAGTGCATTACTTATCAGAGCCTTATTAACCCTGGTTAAACGGCAGTGTACTAAAAAGGGAATAGGAGTGCCATTTGAGACATAGACATAGTCTGGTACTGGGCGGGGAGCCTGGAGTGAGGAGAGGAGTGTTTTAGCCCCTGGCAGTGTTCCCTTCCAGTCTTAATGCTGACTTATGAGACTGGGTAGTCAGTGGTACAGGTGGGAGGAGAGCAGGATTACCACCTGACAACAGGGAGGATCGAAGATATGAATGCCAATAACACCCTCCCTCTGCTATGTCTATGAATCATTCATAGCTGGGCCAGATTGAAAATGCTTGTGCTTGTGTCGGCATTTCATGTATGTACAGTGTGTATATGGGGCGGCAGGTAGCTTAGTGGTTAGAGCGTTGGACTAGCACCCGAAGGTTGCAAGTTCAAATCCCCAAGCTGACAAGGTACAAATCTGTCATTCTCACCCTGAACAGGCAGTTAACCCCAGTTTATCCGTCATTGAAAATAAAACTTGTTGGGGATAGGGGCAGTATTTTCCACTTTGGATTAATTGCGTGCCCATAGTGAACTGCATCCTACTCTGTTCTATTGGATAGAAAACACTCGGTGGTTTCTAAAACTGTTTGAATTACGTATGTGAGTATAACAGAAGTCATAGGGCAGGCAATCTTCCAAACAGGAAGTTAAATTCTTATTTTAAGTCATCGCTCTTCACTTCCAAATAAGATATGGATCTGTTAGCACTTCCTACGCCTTCCACTAGATGTCCTTATTCAGTAGAACATGGAATGGAGCCTCTGGGAGAATGAGTCACTGTCCTGGCAGAATGCAATTTCCCTGTTGCGCATTTGTCTGTTGATATCACCATCGTTCCATTTGGCTGCAGATGAAAACTTATGCTCCGGTTGGAACGTTATTGGATATATATAAGAAAATAACATCCTGAAGATTGATTCTCCACTTAGTTTGACCAGTTTATTCAACCTGGAATATATATTTTTCGTCCGAGTTCGCCTGGACAGCGTCAGCTTTGGGCACGTGAGCTGGTGCTAGCAAATGCAGCTAATTGGACACTAGTATTGACATTATGGAACAAAAACAACGATTTATGTGGAACTAGGACTCCTTGCACTGCATTCTGATGAAAAGATATTTCTGTTGACTGACATGGGAGAAATATATTTACGTCTGAGCACCGTCTCAGATTATTGCATGGTAGGCTTTTTCGTAACGTTGAAAAAAATCTGACACAGCGGTTGCATTAAGAACAAGTGTATCTTTAATTATATGTAGAACATGTATCTTTCGTCAAAGTTTATGATGAGTATTTCTGTTATCTGGTGTAGCTCTCTGTAATTACTCCGGATATTTTGGAGGCATTTCGAACATGGCGTCAATGTAAACCAAGATTTGTGGAGCATGGGCAACGCCATTGAGGCCATCTCCATCTTGAAATAGTATATTTCGTCATATTAAAATGAATCGGCTGATCCTCCTGATGGCACCCTCCAAACGGGTCATCAGTCATTCTAACCGGGTAGTCAGGAGGGATCAGCCAATGAAGTAGGAAGTCCCAACACAGTTGACTAAATCAAAACAAGTAAACATCTCACGCCGCTGCCCATGCTAAGACGGGGTTTCGCCACTAGAGAACTCCATACAACTCGATGGCCAGGACATAGGTTGGGTTAAATTTAAATTATAAAACAATCCTAATGTGACTTGGATTTTTAAGGAATGTAAAAAATATGGTGGAAGGAAACTCTTGCCTGTATTTAAACCAATCCTGTCACGACTTCCGCTGATGTTGGTCCCTCTCCTTGTTCGGGCGGCGTTCGGCGGTCGACGTCACTAGTTTTCTAGTCACCACAATCCATGTTTCATTTTCGATTTGTTTTGTCTTCATTATACACACCTGGTTTCCATTCCATAATCGTTGTTCCCTATTTAACCCTCTGGTTTCCCCCTTGGTTTGTGCGTGTTTGTTATTGTCAAATTGTCTCGTTTTGTGACCTGGATTATTTGTCTCCTTTATGGAATATTGTTTTTGAGTAAAGTTACGGTTATTACTCATCTCTGTGTCCTGCTCCTGACTCCGCCTTACCCGCATCAACTAGACTTTTGACAAATCCTGTCACGAGTCCGACTGAGGGTGGCTCCCTTCCCGGTCGGGTGGCACTCGGCGGTCATCGTCACCGGCCTATTAGCTGCCACTGATTGTCTTCCTTCCCCCTCCTTGTATGTTTATTGTTAGCACCTGTTAGGGAATCATTAGTTGGGCTTTATTAGACAGCCGGCCCGGCTGTTTCTTTGTGCGAGATTAATTATTGTGACCTTCGGTTAGGTAGTAGAGGAACGTGTTTGTTCCTGGTCGTGTATTCTGCTGTACTATTTTCGTCCCCCATGTTTGGGGCATTTTGGTTTTGAGCACCCAGTGTTGCGTTAGTGCATTAAAGAGCACAGTATTGCACTCTCTGTTTCCTGCGTCTGACTCCACACCCACAACTCTCCCATCGATGGATGAGCGGGTTCTCCACCACACCACCGTCCTCCATCGGATCGGATCGGGGATGGATCAAATGATAGAGAGAATGGACCTATGGGAGAGGAGTGGTCTCCTCTCTCCACCTTCGGCACCCCCGGCCCGACTCCCCATCTCCCGACTCCAGCACCAGCAGGGTTTGCCAGGGGTTTTACTCCCAACTGAGCTATACCTGGCCACCGTCAGACCCCTCCCTCGGGAGCGGAGAGGGTGAATGTCCTCATCTCTTGCCTCACGGGTCGTGCTCTGAGTGGGCGAACGAGTCTGGAAATGGCCCAGACTCAGCGAAGGAGCACTACCCAGAGTTGGGAGAACGACTATTTCATCTCAGGCAGGAGAAGAGGAGCGCCCAGGATTACGTGCTGGAGTTCCGGACCTTGGCAGCAGGATCTGGGTGGAACGACAGGGCCCTTATTGACCACTACAGGTGTAGTCTCCGGGAGGACGTCCGCAGGGAGCTAGCGTGTCGGGACAGCTGGAAGCTTTATGCATCACGGACTCGCCCTTAAGTTAGGGTTCCTCTGGTGCCGATAGATTCTCCTTTTCCCGTGCACTCCTAGATAGCCGGCCATTAGGGTCAGGGATGGTCAGGAGACCACGGTTCCACTGGACATGGTGACGCAGGGGAATCATAGGGAGCGTATCAGTCTTTATATTATTGATTCGCCTGCGTTTCCAGTGGTGCTAGGGATTCCCTGGCTGGCCCGGCACAATCCTAAAATTTTGTGGAGACAGGGGTTCTCCAGGGGTGGTCAGAGGAGTGTTCTGAAAGGTGTTTGGGAGTTTCCATCGGTGCCACGTCGGTGGAAAGTCCAGACCAGGGTTCCACGGTGTGCATTCCCCGAGTATGCCGATTTGGCATCGCTTTCAGTAAAGTGAAAGCGACTAAATTACCACCTTATCGACCGGGAAGGGATTGTACGATAGATCTCCAGGAACGCTGCGCTTCCCAAGAGTCACGTATACCATTTGTCCCAGGAGGAGACGTTGGCGATGGAGACATATATCATGGAGTCGCTGGGACTGGGGTACATTCGGCCCTCCATCTCACCCGTCTCTCGAGTTTCTTTTTGTGAAGAAAAGGAGGGAGGTTTGCGTCCGTGTATTGATTATAGAGGTCTAAACGCCATCACAGTGGGGTATAGTTACCCACTACCTCTCATCGCTACGGCGGTGGAATCATTTCAGGAGTGCAGTTCTTCACAAAACTGGATCTCACGAGCGCATATATTCTGGTGCGTATTCGGAAGGGAGACAGTGGAAAACTGCATTTTAGTACCACATCGGGCCAGTATGAGTACCTCGTCATGCAGTATTGTATAAAGAATGCTCCAGCCGTTTTTCAATCCTTTGTAGACGAGATTCTCAGGGATCTGTGTGGGCAGGGAGTGGTTGTTTATATCGATGGCATTTTGATCTACTTGGCCACTCACACGCGCATGTGTCTCTGGTACGCAAGGTGCTTGGTAGACTGCTGGAGCATGACCTATACATCAAGGCTGAGAAATGCGTGTTCTCTAAACAAGCCGTCTCCTTCCTGGAGTTATCGCATTTCCACCTCGGGGTGGTGATGGAGGGTGACCGCATTAGGGCCGTGCGTGGTGGCCGACTCCGACCACGGTAAAAGAGGTGCAGCGGTTTTTGGGTTTTGCCAACTACTACCGGAGGTTTATCCGGGTTTTGGCCAGGTAGCGGCTCCCATTACTTCACTGCTGAAGGGGGCCGGTGCGGTTGCAGTGGTCAGCGGAGGCGGACGGAGCTTTCAACAGGTTGAAGGCGCTGTTCACGGATGCACCCGTGTTGGCGCATCCGGACCCCTCTCTAGCATTCATAGTGAGGTGGACGCCCCGAGGCAGGGGTGGGTGCCGTGCTATCACAGCGCTCGGGTACGCCACCAAAACTCCACCCCTGCGCTTTCTTCTCAAGGAAGCTCAGCCCAGCGGAGCGTAACTATGAGGTGGGGACCGGGATTTGCTAGCGGTGGTCAGAGCTCTGAAGGTGTGGAGACACTGGCTTGAAGGGGCTAAGCACCCCTTTCTCATCTGGACCGACCACCAGAATCTGGAGTCTGGAGTAGCTAGGAGACTGAACCCCGTCAGGCAAGGTGAGCCATGTTCTTCACCTGTTTCCGGTTTACCTTGTCTTATAGACCGGGCTCCCAGAACGTAAAGGCTGACGCACTGTCCCGCTGGTAGCACCAGTGGTATGGGGGTGGACTCGGACATCGAGCGTGCGTCATTGGCGGAACCCGCGCCTCCTCAGTGTCCGGTGGGGCGAAAGTATGTGCCGCTGGTGTTCGGGACCAACTGATTCGGTGGGCTCACGCCCTACCCTCCTCGGGGTCACCCTGGGGTGACGAGGACAGTGGGGAGCCTTTGGGGGAGGTGTGGTGGCCTACCTTGGCTAAGGACGTTAAGGTTTATGTCTCCTCCTGTTCGGTGTGCGCCCAGAGTAAGGATCCTATGGAACCTTCCTAGAGGGAAGTTACAACCCCTCCCTGTTCCACAACGGCCATGGTCACATCTATCCGTAGATTTCCTGACCGATCTTCTCCCGTCTCAGGGGAACACCACGGTTCTAGTGATTGTGGATCGGTTCTAAGTCCTGCCGTCTCCTCTCGTGCCCGGTATCCCTACAGCCCTATAGACTGCGGAGGCATTATTCACGTCTTTCAGCACTCGGGGTGCCGGATGACACGTTTCTGATCGGGGCCCCCAATTCCACGTCCAGTATGGAGGACATTCATGGAACGTTTGGGGTTCTCTGTCAGCCTGACTTCCGGTTATCACCCTGAGAGTAATGGGCAGGTGGAGAGAGTGAACCAGGAGGTGGGTAGGTTTCTGCGGTCATATTGCCAGGATCAGCCAGGGGAGTGGGCACGATACATTCCCTGGGCTGAAATGGCCCAGAACTCACTACGCCACTCCTTACTAACGTGTTCCCTTTTCAGTGTGTGTTCGGGGTACCAGCTGGTCCTGGCACCATGGCATCCGAGCCAGACCGAAGCTCCTGCGGTGAAGGAATGGGTACAGCTGGCCCAAGGAGACCTGGAGGGCCGTCCAGGAATCTCTCCAACAAGCGAGTGGACGGGGCAGAAGAGGAGTGTTGACCGCCACCGCAGTGAGGCCGGGTCTGGCTCTCGACCAAACCTACCCTCCGCCTTGCCCTTGCCGTGGAAGCTGGGTCTGCAGTGTGTAGGGCCCTTTAAAGTCCTGAGGAGAATAAACGAGGTGTGTTATCGATTACAACTCCCTTCCTATTATCGTATTAACCCCTCGTTTCATGTGTCTCTCCTCAGGCCGGTGGTAGCTGGTCCCCTGCAGGACAGTGAGGTGCCGGAGGTCCTCCCCGAGGGGTCTGCAGTACCTCGTGGACTGGGAGGGGTACGGTCCAGAGGAGAGGTGCTGGGTACCGGTGGGGGACATCTTGGATCCATCAATTTTGAGGGATTTCCATCTCCTCCATCCGGATCACCCTGCACCTCGTCCTTCGGGTCGACCTCCGGAAGTCCGGTGTCGGCGCTGCGGGAGCCGCGCGTCTGGGGGGGGTACTGTCACGAGTCCAACCAAGGGTGGCTCCCCTTCCCGGTCGGGTGGCGCTCGGCGGTCGTCGTCACCGGCCTATTAGCTGCCACTGTTAGCACCTGTTAGGGAATCATTAGTTGGGCTTTATTAGACAGCCGGCCCACCTGTTTCTTTGTGCGGGATGAATTATTTTGACCTTCGGTTAGGTAGTAGAGGAACGTGTTTGTTCCTGGTCGTGTATTCTGCTGTACTATTTTCGTCCCCCATGTTTGGGGCATTTTGGTTTTGAGCACCCAGTGTTGCGTTAGTGCATTAAATCTGTTTCCTGCGTCTGACTCCACACCTACGACACCCGGAGCGTTACAAATCCGATGCTTTTTTAACTTTAGTTGA
>NW_026284010.1:0-4344 GCF_023373465.1 Oncorhynchus keta
TGTGATATTTACAGCACAACAGTGATGATATTTACAGCACAACATGATGATATTTACAGCACAACAGTGTGATATTTACAGCACAACAGGATGATATTTACAGCACAACAGTGTGATATTTACAGCACAGCAGGATGATATTTACAGCACAGCAGGGTGATATTTACAGCACAACAGTGTGATATTTACAGCACAGCAGGGTGATATTTACAGCACAACAGTGTGATATTTACATGATGATATTTACAGCACAACAGGATGATATTTACAGCACAACAGTGTGATATTTACATGATGATATTTACAGCACAACAGGGTGATATTTACAGCACAGCAGTGTGATATTTACAGCACAACAGGATGATATTTACAGCACAACAGTGTGATATTTACATGATGATATTTACAGCACAGCAGGGTGATATTTACAGCACAGCAGTGTGATATTTACAGCACAACAGGATGATATTTACAGCACAACAGGGTGATATTTACAGCACAACAGGATGATATTTACAGCACAACAGGGTGATATTTACAGCACAACAGTGTGATATTTACATAATAATAATAATAATAATAATAAATAATAATATATGCCATTTAGCAGACGCTTTTATCCAAAGCGACTTACAGTCGTGTGCATACATTCTACGTATGGGTGGTCCCGGGAGTCGAACCCACTACCCTGGCGTTACAAGCGCCATGCTCTACCAACTGAGCTACAGAAGGACAGAAGGACATGATGATATTTACAGCACAACAGGGTGATATTTACAGCACAACAGTGTGATATTTACATGATGATATTTACAGCACAGCAGGGTGATATTTACAGCACAACAGTGTGATATTTACAGCACAACAGGGTCATATTTACAGCACAACAGTGTGATATTTACAGCACAACAGGATGATATTTACAGCACAACAGGATGATATTTACAGCACAACAGGATGATATTTTATTATAATAAACAGGATGATATTTACAGCACAAAGTGATGATATTTACAGCACAACAGGGACGATATTTACAGCACAACAGGGTGATATTTGCACAACAGGATGATATTTACAGCACAACAGGATATATTTACAGCACAACAGGTGATATTTACAGCACAACAGGATATTTACAGCACAACAGATGATATTTTACAGCACAACAGATGATATTTACAGCACAACAGACGATATTTACAGCACAACAGGATGATATTTGTGTGATATTTACAGCACAAACAGGTGATATTTTTGCTAGCAATAAACAGTAAGGATATTTTACAGCACAACAGTGATATTTTACAGCACAACAGTGTGATATTTACAGCACAACAGGATATTTACAGCACAACAGTGATATTTACAGCACAACAGTGTGATATTTACAGCACAACAGTGATATTTACAGCACAACAGGGTGATATTTTACAGCACAACAGTGATATTTACAGCACAACAGGGTGATATTTACAGCACAACAGGGTGATATTTTACAGCACAACAGGGTCATATTTACAGCTCAACAGGGTGATATTTACAGAACAACAGGGTGATATTTCAACAGGGGTGATATTTACAGCACAACAGGGTCATATTTAACAAACAGGGTGATATTTACAGCAACAGGATGATATTTACAGCACAACAGTGTGATATTTTACAGCACGATGACATTTACAGCACAACAGGATGATATTTACAGCACAACAGGATGATATTTACAGCACAACAGGATGATATTTACAGCACAACAGGATGATATTTACAGCACAACAGTGTGATATTTACAGCACAACAGGGTGATATTTACAGCACAACAGGGTGATATTTACAGCACAACAGGGTGATATTTACAGCATAACAGGATGATATTTACAGCACAACAGGGTGATATTTACAGCACAACAGGATGATATTTACAGCACAACAGGATGATATTTACAGCACAACAGGATGATATTTACAGCACAACAGGGTGATATTTACAGCACAACAGGATGATATTTACAGCACAACAGGATGATATTTACAGCACAACAGGGTGATATTTACAGCACAACAGGATGATATTTACAGCACAACAGGGTGATATTTACAGCACAACAGGGTGATATTTACAGCACAACAGTGTGATATTTACAGCACAACAGGGTGATATTTACAGCACAACAGGATGATATTTACAGCACAACAGGATGTTATTTACAGCACAAAAGGGTGATATTTACAGCACAACAGGATGATATTTACAGCACAAAAGGGTGATATTTACAGCACAACAGGATGATATTTACAGCACAACAGGATGATATTTACAGCACAACAGGGTGATATTTACAGGATGATATTTACAGCACAACAGGATGATATTTACAGCACAACAGTGTGATATTTACAGCACAACAGTGTGATATTTACAGCACAACAGGGTGATATTTACAGCACAACAGGGTGATATTTACAGCACAACAGGGTGATATTTACAGCACAACAGGATGATATTTACAGCACAACAGGATGATATTTACAGGATTATATTTACAGCACAACAGGATGATATTTACAGCACAACAGGGTGATATTTACAGCACAACAGTGTGATATTTACAGCACAACAGGATGATATTTACAGCACAACAGGATGATATTTACAGCACAACAGGGTGATATTTACAGCACAACAGTGTGATATTTACAGCACAACAGGATGATATTTACAGCACAGCAGGGTGATATTTACAGCACAACAGGGTGATATTTACAGCACAACAGGATGATATTTACAGCACAACAGGATGATATTTACAGCACAACAGGGTGATATTTACAGCACAGCAGTGTGATAATTACAGCACAACAGGATGATATTTACAGCACAGCAGTGTGATATTTACAGCACAACAGGATGATATTTACAGCACAACAGGATGATATTTACAGCACAACGGGGTGATATTTACAGCACAACAGGGTGATATTTACAGCACAACAGTGTGATATTTACAGCACAACAGTGTGATATTTACAGCACAACAGTGTGATATTTACAGCACAACAGGGTGATATTTACAGCACAACAGGGTGATATTTACAGCACAGCAGGGTGATATTTACATGATGATATTTACAGCACAACAGTGTGATATTTACAGCACAACAGGGTGATATTTACAGCACAACAGGGTGATATTTACAGCACACAGGGTGATATTTACAGCACAGCAGGGTGATATTTACATGATGATATTTACAGCACAACAGTGTGATATTTACAGCACAACAGGATGATATTTACAGCACAACAGGATGATATTTACAGCACAACAGTGTGATATTTACAGCACAACAGGATGATATTTACAGCACAACAGGGTCATATTTACAGCACAACAGGATGATATTTACAGCACAACAGGGTGATATTTACAGCACAACAGGGTGATATTTACAGCACAACAGGATGATATTTACAGCACAACAGGGTGATATTTACAGCACAACAGGGTGATATTTACAGCACAACAGTGTGATATTTACAGCACAACAGGGTGATATTTACAGCACAACAGGATGATATTTACAGCACAACAGGGTGATATTTACAGCACAACAGGGTGATATTTACAGCACAACAGTGTGATATTTACAGCACAACAGGATGATATTTACAGCACAACAGGGTGATATTTACAGCACAACAGTGTGATATTTACAGCACAACAGTGTGATATTTACAGCACAACAGTGTGATATTTACAGCACAACAGGATGATATTTACAGCACAACAGTGATGATATTTACAGCACAACAGTGTGATATTTACAGCACAACAGGGTGATATTTACAGCACAACAGGATGATATTTACAGCACAACAGGATGATATTTACAGCACAACAGTGTGATATTTACAGCAGGATGATATTTACAGCACAACAGTGTGATATTTACAGCACAACAGGGTGATATTTACAGCACAACAGTGTGATATTTACAGCACAACAGTGTGATATTTACAGCACAACAGGGTGATATTTACAGCACAACAGGATGATTATTTACAGCAGGATGATATTTACAGCACAACAGTGTGATATTTACAGCACAACAGGGTCATATTTACAGCACAACAGGGTGATATTTACAACAAGGGTGATATTTACAGCACAACAGGGTGATATTTACAACAGGGTGATATTTACAGCACAACAGGGTGATATTTACAACAGGGTGATATTTACAGCACAACAGGGTGATATTTACAGCACAACAGGGTCGATATTTACAGCACAACAGGGTGATATTTACAACAGGGTGATATTTACAGCACAACAGGGT
>NW_026284011.1:0-113225 GCF_023373465.1 Oncorhynchus keta
TGATTCCCTTTGCGGTAGCCTACTTAAGGTTTGTGTAACCAGTTTGCGGTCTGTGTCGATGCGATTATTTGTTTTTGTTTTTATGTTTTCAAAATAATTTTGCTTTTATTGTTGATTAGGAACTGTGTTTAAAAAGCCACTACTTGTGAGCGGCCCTGGTGATTGGCCCTGTTTGAGAGGTGACAAGCGTTCCTCTACTATAGAGACTAAACTTGGGAGCATTTGCAAAGAAAAACGTTATAGATAATTATCTCCATTCTACACTGTCCATTCAATGGATTTGATTTGGTACAATTCTATAATTGCGATAAAGTTGGATAGGGTTGGCAGGTCTGTGACACGCTCCTACCACGCTGACACGCTCCTGCCACGCTGACACGCTCCTGCCACGCTGACACGCTCCTGCCACGCTGACACGCTCCTGCCACGCTCCTGACACACCCGACACATCCTGACACGCTCCTGCCACACCTGACACGCTCCTGCCACGCTGACACGCTCCTGCCACGCTGACACGCTCCTGCCACGCTGACACGCTCCTGCCACGCTGACACGCTCCTGCCACACCCGACACATCCTGACACGCTCCTGCCACGCTGACACGCTCCTGCCACGCTCCTGCCACGCTGACACGCTCCTGCCACGCTCCTGCCACGCTGACACGCTCCTGCCACACCTGACACGCTCCTGACACACCCGACACATCCTGACACGCTCCTGACACACCTGCCACGCTCCTGACACGCTGACGCTCCTGACACACCTGCCACTCTCCTGACACACCTGCCACTCTCCTGACACACCTGCCACTCTCCTGACACGCTGACGCTCCTGACACACCTGCCACTCTCCTGACACACCTGCCACTCTCCTGACACACCTGCCACTCTCCTGATACACCTGCCACTCTCCTGACACACCTGCCACTCTCCTGACACACCTGCCACTCTCCTGACACACCTGCCACTCTCCTGACACACCTGCCACTCTCCTGACACACCCTGCCACTCTCCTGACACACCTGCCACTCTCCTGGACACACCTGCCACTCTCCTGACACACCTGCCACTCTCCTGACACACCTGCCACTCTCCTGACACACCTGCGCCTCCCGACACACCTGCCACTCTCCTGGACACCTGCCACTCCCTCTCCTGACACACCTGCCACTCTCCCCACACCTGCCACTCTCTCCTGACACACCTGCCACTCTCCTGACACACCTGCCAATTCTCCTGACACACCACTAAGTTCTCACTGAGGCGGGGATATAGTCCCGGGTTATTTGTGTTCTTCTGTAGTTCCTTTCATTTCCCTTTCCTCAGCATGAATTTTTTTTTTTCATATTGGGTTGTGTCAATCTCCCTCTGCCTCTATCCCTCCTTTCTCCCGCCTTGACTGAGACAAACTAACTTGTTTTGAAGAAGGAGATCTCTCTTCCCTGTTCCTTCTCTCTTTATCTTTCCATTTCTCTCTCCTTGGCTTAGCTGAGAGTGATTCAAATCAAATCATTTATTTATATAGCCCTTCGTACATCAGCTGATATCTCAAAGTGCTGTACAGAAACCCAGCCTAAAACCCCAAACAGCAAGCAATGCAGGTGTAGAAGCGACGGTGGCTAGGAAAACTCCCTAGAAAGGCCAAACCTAGGGAAGAAACTTCAGAGAGGAACCAGGCTATGTGGGGTGGCCAGTCCTCTTCTGGCTGTGCCGGGTGGAGATTATAACTGAACATGGCCAAGATGTTCAAATGTTCATAAATGACCAGCATGGTCGAATAATAAGGCAGAACAGCTGAAACTGGAGCAGCAGCACAGTCAGGTGACCGGGGACAGCAAGGAGTCATCATGTCAGGTAGTCCTGGGGCACGGTCCTAGTGATTCTATCCTGTGACTTAGAAACAAACATGTCTTTGGTCTCTCTTCCTCTCTGTGTGTTCCTGGTAGAACCAGGGGCCTATTGGTTTTTAATTAGGACTTAACCATCTGAGATGAGCCCTGTGCTGGTTTCTGATGGGACTGGTGCTTGATACACTGACCCATACTGGTCAAAGCAAATCAAAGGGTCACTGTTTTTGGCAGAATCTGTTTTAATCTTCTCTCATTCCCTCTCTCCCAGTTGTGGGAGGTGTATAATGAGAGGAGGTGTGTACGGGGACGTTTATCGGCAAGTGGACTAAGTCTGTTTCCTGTTTCGCACTCTTTTTCTGTTATTCATGTGTTGTGCTACAAGGATTCCAATGCCGATTGGATTAAGAGGATAAGACCTTAGCTGAAACCACTAACAAGTCTAAGTGCTGTCATCTCTTAAGGGTATACAAAACCAATTGTGTTTCTTAATCAATCAAGCACATGACTTCAATATTCAATCTATCCACCAGTACAACTTAGTTAGATTGAAATCTGTCATACTCCTCTCCCTTGGCACATCTGATTACTCTGTTTCTGCCTATAGCTGCATTCTCTAAATGAAGATTGAACACTAATTCAACGCTGAGTGAGAACATTGCGAGGCGGAACATTGCGGAAACATTGCGAGGCGGAACATTGCGAGGCGGAACATTGCGAGGCGGAACATTGCGAGGCGGAACATTGCGAGGCGGAACATTGCGAGGCGGAACATTGCAGGCGGAACATTGCGAGGCGGAATATTGCGAAGGCGGAACATTGCGAGGCGGAACATTGCGAGGCGGAACATTGCGAGGACGGAACATTGCGAGGCGGAACATAGGGTAGCTGCAGATGGTGTAAGAGTTTTGCTGGACATCCCATTACCCTGTTTCCAACTATTCCTCAACTCTTGATGTTGAGTCAGAACGTTAATTCAGCATTAATAGAACATTAATGGAATGTGAGCTGACACTGTTTGGGTAGGATGGGGTTTAAGACATGGAGTAGATTTAAAATGGCATCAGACTTCTGGGAAATGTTCTGAATGGAAATGGAACGTTAAAGGGATACTTCAGGATTTTGGCAATGAAGCCTTTTTATCTACTTCCCAGAGCCAGATGAACCCAGATGCCATTTGTATGTCTCTGTGTCCAGTGTGAAGAAGCTGGAGGTAGTTTCACGAGCTAATGCTAACTAGCATTAGCGCAATGACTGTAAGTCTATGGGTATCTAATAGCATGTAGATAAAGGGCTTAAAAATCCTGAAGTATCCCTTTTAATTTACTGCCTTGTTAATGGAATCTGAAGGTTCCGCTGAGTGTTGAGTATAGGATTACACTAGACAGTGGCATGTAGCTTGGGTATTGGGACCCTCTCTCCCTCCAGGCTGGGTATTGGGACCCTCTCTCCCTCCAGGCTGGGTATTGGGACCCTCTCTCCCTCCAGGCTGGGTATTGGGACCCTCTCTCCCTCCAGGCTGGGTATTGGGACCCTCTCTCCCTCCAGGCTGGGTATTGGGACCCTCTCTCCCCCCAGGCTGGGTATTGGGACCCTCTCTCCCTCCAGGCTGGGTATTGGGACCCTCTCTCCCTCCAGGCTGGGTATTGGGACCCTCTCTCCCTCCAGGCTGGGTATTGGGACCCTCTCTCCCTCCAGGCTGGGTATTGGGACCCTCTCTCCCTCCAGGCTGGGTATTGGGACCCTCTCTCCAGGCTGGCTATTGGGAGCCTCCCTCCACCCTTCCCTCCAGGCTGGGTATTGGGAGCCTCCCTCCCCCCCTTCCCTCCAGGCTGGGTTTTGGGACCCTCTCTCCCTCCAGGCTGGGTATTGGGACCCTCCCTTCAGGCTGGGTATTGGGAGCCTCACTCCCCCCCTTCCCTCCAGGCTGGGTTTTGGGAGCCTCCCTCCCCCCTCTCTCCAGGCTGGCTATTGGGAGCCTCCCTCCACCCTTCCCTCCAGGCTGGGTATTGGGAGCCTCCCTCCCCCCCTTCCCTCCAGGCTGGGTTTTGGGAGCCTCCCCCTTCCTCCAGGCTGGGTTTTGGGAGCCCCCCCTTCCCTCCAGGCTGGGTTTTGGGAGCCTCCCCCCCCTTCCCTCCAGGCTGGGTTTTGGGAGCCCATCCCCCTCCAGGCTGGGTTTTGGGAGCCTCACTCCCCCTTCCCTCCAGGCTGGGTTTTGGGAGCCTCCTCCCCCTTCCCTCCAGGCTGGGTATTGGGAGCCTCCCCCCCCCCTTCCCCCCAGGCTGGGTTTTGGGAGCCTCCCTCCCCCCTTCCCTCCAGGCTGGGTTTTGGGAGCCTCACTCCCCCCTTCCCTCCAGGCTGGGTTTTGGGAGCCTCACTCCCCCTTCCCTCCAGGCTGGGTTTTGGGAGCCTCACTCCCCCATTCCCTCCAGGCTGGGTTTTGGGAGCCTCACTCCCCCATTCCCTCCAGGCTGGGTTTTGGGAGCCTCACTCCCCCATTCCCTCCAGGCTGGGTTTTGGGAGCCTCACTCCCCCATTCCCTCCAGGCTGGGTTTTGGGAGCCTCACTCCCCCTTCCCTCCAGGCTGGGTTTTGGGAGCCTCACTCCCCCCTTCCCTCCAGGCTGGGTATTGGGAGCCTCCCTCCCCCTTCCCTCCAGGCTGGGTATTGGGAGCCTCCCTCTCTCCTTCCCTCCAGGCTGGGTATTGGGAGCCTCCCTCTCTCCTTCCCTCCAGGCTGGGTATTGGGAGCCTCCTCTCTCCCTCCAGGCTGGGTATTGGGAGCCTCCCCCTGGGAGCCTCTCCCTCCAGGCTGGGTATTGGGAGCCTCCCTCTCTCCCTCCAGGCTGGGTATTGGGAGCCTCCCTCCCTCCAGGCTGGGTATTGGGAGCCTCTCTCCCCCTTTCCCCCCTCCAGGCTGGGTATTGGGAGCCTCCCTCCCTCCAGGCTGGGTGTTGGGACCCTCCCTCCCTCCAGGCTGGGTGTTGGGAGCCTCCCTCTCTCCCTCTAGGCTGGGTGGGTGTTGGGAGCCTCCCTCCCTCCAGTATGAGCTGTCAGAGGAGATTGTTTTCCCTCAGTCGGGGTTCTGCCTGTCAGTTCCCTCAAACCCCATGTATAATTCAACAGCTTTGGGATGTAGAGGGAAGGAATGGAGGGTGAGAAAGAGTTGAAATAGAGGTATGGAGAGTGCGTGTGTTTTAGGAATGGAGCCTGTGTGAGTGCCAGGTCTGTACAGTGCCTGTGGGGTTTAGACTAGGAGTCTGCTGTCACGGTACTGAATCAGACCCATTATCAACATGCTGCCCAATATACTCTTTACTTATTTAATACAAGGGACTACGCTCTTTTCTCTCTCTCATTCCATCACTTCTCTCTTTCCCTCTTTTCTCTCATTGATTTCAAGGGGGACATTTTTAATGTTGCCCTTTATTGCAAATCGAAACCCAATTCACTGTGCCTGCCCTTGTCTTGTCTTACTCATTGTGATCTCAGTAAAGCAGCATAATGAAAACATAGCCTTAACATCGTTGGGATATGTGCCACAGTCACTAAAACTCTTGAGAGCGAGGAGGGAGGGAGGTGTGTGTGCTTGAGCCAGGCAGCTCGAGCCATGGAAAGGCCTGGATAGAGCTGGCTGGTGGACAGGCAGACTAGCCTCGACGGACCATGTTATCGCCACGGTAACAGTGTAGCGCTGATAAAAGGCGGTCTTAAAGGGTCATCTTGAACACACGAAGGGGAGGGAATCAGAGAGAGGGATAGAGGTAGAAATAGGTGGAGACCACGGGGAAGAGGAGTTGTAGAGAGTGATGGAGAGGAGAGGTAGAAATAGGTGGAGACCACAGGGAAGAGAGGAATTGTAGAGAGTGATGGAGAGGTAGAGAAATAGGTGGAGACCACAGGGAAGAGAGGAATTGTAGAGAGTGATGGAGAGGTAGAAATAGGTGGAGACCACAGGGAAGAGAGGAATTGTAGAGAGTGATGGAGAGGAGAGGTAGAAATAGGTGGAGACCACAGGGAAGAGAGGAATTGTAGAGAGAGGGATGGAGAGGAGAGGTAGAAATAGGTGGAGACCACAGGGAAGAGAGGAATTGTAGAGAGAGGGATGGAGAGGATACAGTGGTCTGTATATTCTTCCTTGATCCTCCCCCTCTTCGCCACTTTGCTTTCTCTCTCTTTCTTACCCTTTTATTTTTTCCCTCTGTGATTTTGATATTCCAACAATGAATGTGATATGACATGCAGTGGGATCAGGGGGCCAAGACAGAATAACAGAACAGGAAGAATATGTGCATATGTAAGGTGTAAGTGTTTCTCTCTTGTCTCTCTCCCTTCAGGCCACAGTAAAGCAGTGCGGGATATCTGCTTCAACAACACTGGGACTCAGTACATGAGTGCAGCCTACGACCGCTACCTCAAACTCTGGGACACAGAGACAGGTCGGTCCAGCCGCGGTTGTGGTGACAAAGATAGAAATGCCACGAACGTTCCACAACGTTGCGCCCTTCTGAACGTAGTTCAGGCCTGGGGACTCACTGAACAGCACACTCGTGGTCATGATATAAATGCCAGAAATAGAGCCGTCATGATTACTTGCTCAGAGAATCATGTCAGTTGTTGTGCCTTACTGAAGGTGGCCAGCGTTGTGGGACATTCAGATTGAAATGTGTTGTGTAGATGTTGGTTCTACCATAAGGACCATGGAGGGTCTCTGCTCCCCCAGGAGATGGAAATGTGTTGTGTAGATGTTGGTTCTACCATAAGGACCATGGAGGGTCTCTGCTCCCCCAGGAGATGGAAATGTGTTGTGTAGATGTTGGTTCTACCATAAGGACCATGGAGGGTCTCTGCTCCCCAGGAGATGGAAATGTGTTGTGTAGATGTTGGTTCTACCATAAGGACCATGGAGGGTCTCTGCTCCCCCAGGAGATGGAAATGTGTTGTGTAGATGTTGGTTCTACCATAAGGACCATGGAGGGTCTCTGCTCCCCAGGAGATGGACATGTGTTGTGTAGATGTTGGTTCTACCATAAGGACCATGGAGGGTCTCTGCTCCCCAGGAGATGGAAATGTGTTGTGTAGATGTTGGTTCTACCATAAGGACCATGGAGGGTCTCTGCTCCCCCAGGAGATGGAAATGTGTTGTGTAGATGTTGGTTCTACCATAAGGACCATGGAGGGTCTCTGCTCCCCCAGGAGATGGAAATGTGTTGTGTAGATGTTGGTTCTACCATAAGGACCATGGAGGGTCTCTTCCCCCCCAGGAGATGGAAATGTGCTGTGTAGATGTTGGTTCTACCATAAGGACCATGGAGGGTCTCTGCTCCCCCAGGAGATGGAAATGTGTTGTGTAGATGTTGGTTCTACCATAAGGACCATGGAGGGTCTCTTCCCCCCCAGGAGATGGAAATGTGTTGTGTAGATGTTGGTTCTACCATAAGGACCATGGAGGGTCTCTGCTCCCCCAGGAGATGGAAATGTGTTGTGTATGTCAGCGGAGGCTGCTCAAAAGGGGAGGACGGCTCATAAAAATGGCTGGGATGAAGTCAGTGGATAGCACACGTGATGTGTTTGATACCATTTGATTGACTCCATTCCAGACATTATGAGCCGTCCTCCCTCAGCAGCCTCCACTTGTATATGTTGGTTCTACCACAAGGAGCAGGGAGGGTCTCTTCCCCCAGCAGGGGCAGTACAGAAACAAATCCTCTACTTGTTGCTCTGCAGGACCACTGACTTGTCATAGCACCTTGTTTACTAGTCACTGAGCTGTAGGGTTAGGGCCCATTCCATTTACATGTAGTCAACTTGTATTGGCCTATTGTAATGAGGATTCTTGATATTGTCAATTGCATTGACAGAGTTGGATTCGACAAATCTGATTTGATTGACAGAATGGCACACCGGCAAGTTATGGCTGGCTGCAGGTGGTGGTCCTCCCACAGAGATTCTATTCATGAATATGTCATTCTATGGTTTCTGTACTATATTGAAGACATTGTGTGTTGCATACGGTCAGTGTGGGTTGTTCTGAAACATGTCAACTCTCACTCCACAGGCCAGTGCATTTCCCGCTTCACAAACCGGAAGGTGCCGTACTGCGTCAAGTTCAACCCAGATGAGGACAAGCAGAACCTTTTCGTGGCCGGCATGTCTGATAAGAAGATCGTTCAGGTACTGTCATTACACACACACACACACACTACCTAGAGGCTGATCAATATGAGACAGGAGTGTATTTCATGCTCCGTGGGCTCCAGTGGAGCGCGTGAGAGACCGGAGCAACAGGACTAGAGCAAGTTATTCATCTTGGGAAATGTAGAGAGCGAGGACAGAGCAGAGAGAGACAGAAAGAGAGATCTGTAAAAGACAACAACTCACTGAGACCATTCCCTTCTCTGGAAAAGCAATTAAAAACTGTTCCTGGGATAAATGAATGAGTCTGTAAATGGGCAATCGTCTGCCCCCTAATTACGCTGCATACATTACACTGTACATTTTGTTGTGTGTGTTCTAGTGTTTGTCTGTGACAGGAGTGTGTGTTGTGTAATTATTTTTCCCATAGCTAATATACCTGTGTGTGTGTAACCTGTTTCAATTTGTATACATTTACTTATTTTCTCTCTCTTTCTATCTCACCCCCCCCCTCTCTCAGTGGGACGCAAGGACAGGGGAGGTGGTTCAGGAGTATGACCGTCACCTGGGCGCGGTCAACACCATCACGTTCGTGGATGAGAACCGCCGTTTCGTCAGCACGTCAGATGACAAGTCCCTCCGCGTGTGGGAGTGGTGAGTGACTGCTGAGCTTTTTACCGGCACCCTACCACTGTGTTGGCCTGAATCAGCACAGTTATGAAATGAGGAGGATTCAACAACATTGTTGGTGAGGAGCATCAAGCATCACTCCTGGTATTATGCTTCATTTCCATATTATACTGTATCTCCGGCATGTACATTAGAGCCAACAGCTTGTCCTGACAGTCTTCTAGATACCTCTGCAAACTGAACTCATTGCCAAAGACTGTTTAACAAGTGATGAAGTGCAAATGAGAGTGGTGGAGGAATGTATTTGGTTGACTGGGTTGGGGTGCTATGGGTGGGCAGGTCATGGGAAGTTTAAGTACCGTTCATTTTGATGTAAAGTCCTCTCGTCTTCTAGCTTGTCATTTCAGGGTCTTACCTACCAGCTCTTATTCCTCTGTCATATTTATTTATTCGCTTATGACTTGTTTCGCTAGATTATTTTGCCAGGAAAAATAAGTATTTTCAATCACCAAGCCCGGCGAGAATGACTTGCAAATTAGCTTGGTTCCCAAGGCGATTAACAAATGCTGTTGTTTACCTCGCTAACTTGATAAATATTTAAGACCCGGTGACTAAGGACAGAAGTTTCACCGGGTTTCTTCGAGGGAATGTTTTATTAGAAGAACACATATTAAATGAAATGCCCTCCGTTTCCCATCATTTGTGTTCCTTTCTGTAATATCCGGTTGGTGTGCGTTTTAAGCAGTAGGATAGACTGGTAAGGAGTGGGTGCCAGGGATGCCAGCTGTGGCTTTAGTAGTGTAGTCTGGAGAGGGAGTGGGCTTGGTCGGTGTGAAGGGAGCATTATGCATTCTTGCTAGTATGCCTAATATGGCTATATGTGAGTGAAGGGGTTGAATGCACCGCCATCTGTTAGGTCTCTGTTGCAGTTTTTACAGTTTATTAGAGACACTGTACTTGTTAGCTTTTACGATAGAATGTGCTCGTTAGTGTTGTCACAATACCAGATTTTTTACTTCGATGCCAGGTTTAGTATCACGAGACTCGATACCAAAACGATCCCACATCAAAAACAAAGGCCTATTAGCCAAAGTCCCAGTTCCAGACATATAAACTCAGCTGGATCCAGACATAAACTCAGCTACTGCTGTGTTCACTGGATCCAGACATAAACTCAGCTACTGCTGTGTTCACTGGATCCAGACATATAAACTCAGCTACAGCTGTGTTCACTGGATCCAGACATATAAACTCAGCTACTGCTGTGTTCACTGGATCCAGACATATAAACTCAGCTACAGCTGTGTTCACTGGATCCAGACATATAAACTCAGCTACTGCTGTGTTCACTGGATCCAGACATATAAACTCAGCTACTGCTCTGTTCAATCGTTGGCCATCTTTTGAGTTCAATGTCATTACATTTGAAAATGTGTATTCTCATGGTTTTTATAGACTGCCATGTATGCAATAATTAATCAATTATACTATCATACAAGCAATTTGACTTTGGTAAAAACAATCTAACGACAAAACAACAATGGTAATAATTTATTTGAATGGTGAATCTTTATGATAAACAAGATGTAGGTCTATTCACAATACAGGTGAATACATATTATTCAATAGGGGTGTGTGCATGCATTGAGTTATTGAGCTTGTTTTAGTGGGTTTCATGGAGCCACAGATGACAAACAATCCCTCCCATTTTGGACTTATTTTACTGGCAACTGCTAGGATTATTTTATTGTACTGATTAACAACATTTGCATAAAAGAAGCAATCTCTTATTTTATAAAGGTGTGCACTGTCTCTAAGAAAGTAATGACGTCATTCACTGAGGCAGAACATGGCAGTGTAATTTGCCTTTGGCTATGTAATCTAGTGGAAACCAGACTGGAGGCGAGGGAGACGAAGAAGTTAATTTGTTTTTGGGGGCGAGGGAGACAAAGTGAATTAATAAAGTTTTCGGTGACAATCAGCTTTGAAATCAGCATTTTTTTATGTTATAGTTTGCATATGATCACAAACAAAGTACCAGGGTAGTGAATTGATGTTTGCTTCAGCTGTAAGCTGGCAAGGAAAGTTAGCCTTTTGCAAACAGTAAGGAACCGTTTCAATATTTCTACATGCCATTATTCAAATGTGTTAACCCTATCAGTCCCAAGCCCTCAGCAAAAATCGGCTTTTCATTTATCTGACTATAATTTATCTGTATTTCCAGCCCTTATATTTAGCCTCACAATGAAGTAGTTTACCATGTTCTTGGCTGTGTGTTTTTGGCTGTGTGTGTTTTGTGACTAGGCTCTGACCTAACATAATCATATGGTGTGCTTTCGCTGTAAAGCCTTTTGGAAATTGGAAACGATGGGTAGATTAACAAGAAGTTAAGCTTTAAATTTGTGTATTGCACTAGTTTGTTGTCATCTTGCAGCACGTCTCTTTTAGGACAACCACCTCTCCCCGGGAGAACTGCAAACTGTTCTTTAGGTCTTGGACGATCTGATCAGAGGTCCATTCTTTTGTTAGTTGAGTCCACCAGTATTTTGACAAAGCTCTTTAAGCCATTGTAACAATAGCTTGTAGGCATCTTTTTGTTGATTCCAGCAAGCACAGCACATCATGCCAATGAAAACTGCAACAAACAGCAGGGATTTAAACAGCCACAAGCCAGAGGCTATCTGCAGTCCCAGCCACAAGGGCTAAATGCATCGTGGGCTGTGTTCAAACTGTCAAGGAATTCTGGCTAGCATGATAGCTAGCAGTTAGGCAGGCTGCTTTGCCAAGCAGCAGCTCTTCAGACTTTTAGGGGTTGGCACTGTCCCAGCAACTTAGGCTAACTGTGTTGCGGGACCCAAATGAAACGAGTAGCTCTCGCTCGTTCCGTATTCGACATGCGTCGCTCTATGAAGCATGATTGTTTGCGTGAGTGGAGAGCTAACAATGCTGCCCAGACAGCTCTAGCAATGAATGAGTGATGGCCGAGATCCTTTTAACGTGTACATTTTGATATCCGCACTTGCTTCGCCCTTATGTTGGTGTTAGCAAGCAGTCTATATAGTGCTAGGTATCAACAGCCAATCCAGTTCGGGCTGGAAACTATAGTGAGCTTCGATTGGTCAATAGCAACTCGATGCCACGGTGTATGCGACAAAAGTTCAGCTTTCCCTGTTCACGCTCCTTGTTTAATCTTCCCAACGTGCTCAATGGATTTCCAGTGGAAGTGACGCAGTGAAGGCATTTTGCTCTTGGGGCTATGAAGTGGCTGCACTGATAGGCGGCGTAGATCCTCTCTATCATGTGAGACACTTTTGAGAATGTTGAGTATTTGAGTGAATTGCACACTCATTAGGAGTCCTCCCAGGGGCTTTAGGAGTGTAATGTGGGAGCTGGAGGGTTTGTTATGGTGGAGAGAAGACGCTGGGCCAACGAGAGGCTTTACTGCCCCTCTCCCCTGTGACAGCTCAGATGGTAGGATTAGGGAGAGCTCAACCACCAATCTCAGCTGAATTAGGTAGAAATAAACATGGAGTCACATCACTGACACAAAGATGGAGAGGGAGGGTAAGCTGAGGGATTTGGAACTACAGACAGACTCCTTGTTAGTCACACACAAACACAGCACATACACTCCATTGTGGCCCTTTTTGTGCGCACACACATACACAGAGTGAAGAGCTCTCTAGGTGGTTGGCTGTCAGCAGCTGAGGTATATTAGTTGGGGATGTGGAGACTGAGTGTATGGGCTGTGCTGGGCACGGTTTAGAATCAATACAATGTAACACACACACACACACGAGAGAGTTAGTGCTAACCTTCCCCTGGTGGCTACAGTCTCTGCACCCCTTATGGATCCATTAGACAAGACACTGGTGAGGGGTAAGATAAAAACCAGGCACAATTTCATTAGTCCACACTGTAGCAAAACATTTTGCAATGGCAAATGACCAGTTCTCATTGGACAAATCCACATAGTCCCTTCCTATTTCAACCCGTTTTCTTATGTTTGATGCGTAAATTAATACGACCCAGGCCTGGTGAATTAGGACTGACTGGGACAGGTAAAGGTATTCAGAAACAACTGCGGCTTCATTAACATACTGGGAGGAAAGAACAGCAGTCCACTCCAAACTATCTGCTTGGTTCTCTCTTTCCCAGCCACGCAGACACATTGAGTTATTTTTTAGAGTTCTGAGGGGAGATTTGATGCATTCTGTTTGTGTTTAGAGAGTTGGTTTGGCCTGACTCTGCTCTGCTGTGGACATCAGGCAGGGCTGGCTCGGGGGGCCCCTTTGGTGTGCGTGCGTGTGTGTGTTTTAATCCTAAAACTGTCTTCAGGTACAGTAGTTGACTCATGCTTCATGCATTGTAAGTTAGTTGTTTCCTGTAGTTCACTCTGGTTTAGGGATGGAGTGTGTCCCTTTCCTTCTGGCCCTGGTTAGGTATAAGTCTAGCTGGTGTTTATGGGGTAGAGCTGTTAGCGCCGTGGCTCTAAACCAGTCCAGCTGTGTGCTATCTGAGAAAGGAAGAGAGGAGGGAGAGATGGCCTCAGTCCAGATAGATAGCCTCCCACTGAGAGCGAGGAGGATCAACTCTTACGTGGTCAACACACCCTCAACACAACAACATTATTCACAGTCATACACAATCTTCAGCCTGTCGCTGGTGTCTCTGTCACGGACACTCATCCAGTTAGATCTGCCAGCTGCTCTGTTCACGACAGTGTGTGAGAAGACCATAGAGTTGGATGACGCCATGAAGACCCTAGAACAAAATCCATGATTGACCTCCATTTCACTATCAAACTCAGAGATGGCAGGGTTGAGAAAGTAGGAGAGGGGAAAAAGAATGCAGAAAGGGAGAGGGTGGATTTAATTGGATGCTCTTGGCACAGTGTTTAAGCAAACATGGTATGGAAATTCATACCATACCATTTACATATACTGTGCTTTCAGAAAGTATTCAGAGCCCTTGACTTTAAAATCTAGTCAACTGTAACTAAGCCACTCAGGAACATTCAACGTTGTCTTGGTAAGCAACTCAAGAATATGTTTGGCCTTTTAGGTTGTTGTCCTGCTGAAAGGTGAATTAATCTCCCAGTGTCTGGTGGAAAGTTAACTGAACCAGGTTTACCTCTAGGTTTTTGCATGTACTTATCTCTGTTCTGTTTCTTTTCATCCCAAAAACTGTTAAATTCTTACTTCTTACAATAGTGCCTTATTGCAAACTAAAATATTCCATGTTTTGGAATATTTTTATTCTGTACAGGCTTCCTTCTTTTCACTCTGTCATTTAGGTTAGTATTGTGGAGTAACTACAATGTTGATCCATCCTCAGTTTTCCCCTATTACAGCCATTAAACTCTAACTGTTTTAAAGTCACCATTGGCTTCATGGTGAAATCCCTGAGCGGTTTCCTTCCTCTCCGGATACTGAGTTAGGAAGGACGCCTGTATCTTTGTAGTAACTGGGTCTATTGATACACCATTCAAAGTGTAATTCATAACTTCACCATGCTCAAAGGGATATTCAATGTCTCCTTTTGTTTTACCCCTCTACAAATAGGTGCCCTTTTTTGCGAGGCATTGAAAAACCTCCCTGGTCTTTGTGGTTGAATCTGTGTTTGAAATTCAGTGTTTGCCTGCGGGGTCTTAAAATTGTTTGTATGTGTGGGGTACAGAGATGAGGTAGTCATTCAAAAACCATGTTTAACACTTATTGCACACAGTGTGTAAATTATTTATGTGACGTGTCAAGCACATTTTACTCCTGGACTTATTTAGAAAATGGATGTCTAACAAAGGGCTTTAATACTTACAAGACATTTCACATTTCATTTGTAATTCATTTGTAAACATTATTCCACTTTGACATTATGGGATATTGTGTGTAGATCAGTGACAAAAATGTCTACATTTAACCCATTTGAAATTCAGGCTGTAACACAATGTGGAAAAAGTCTGGGGGTGTGAATACTTTCTGAAGGCACTGTATCTGTAATGCCAACAGTGTCTGGATCTGAACTGTTTCGTCAACAGTATAGCTTTGATCCTCAGCTAGAATCACGTCTTTCCAGGCGCCAGCTGCATTGCGTGACTTTCAATGTTTCCAACGTGAGAGCATTAATGCTAGTTGTCAATACTGATGCCAGTAGTGTCATGGCTGACCTCTGGACTATTTCGACCGTACCCTGACCGTACTCTAACCGTTTTGTGACCGTGCTGCGTTTGTGTTTTACAGGGACATTCCCGTGGACTTCAAATACATCGCAGAGCCCAGTATGCACTCTATGCCTGCTGTAACGCTTTCACCCAATGGTGAGTGGACACATACACATACATACATACATACATACATACATACATACATACATACATACATACATACATACATACATACATACATACATACATACATACATACATACATACATACATACATACATACATACATACATACACACATACATACATACACACATACATTGCCTTGCGAAACTATTCGGCCCCCTTGAACTTTGTGACCTTTTCGTTCCACTTCATGATTGTGTCCCACTTGTTGTTGATTCTTCACAAAAAATACAGTTTTATATCTTTATGTTTGAAGCCTGAAATGTGGCAAAAGGTCGCAGAATACTTTCGCAAGGCACTGTACATACATACATACATACATACATGCATACATGCATGCATGGGCGGCAGGGTAGCCTAGTGGTTAGAGCGTTGGACTAGTAACCGGAAGGTTGCAAGTTCAAACCCCGAGCTGACAAGGTACAAATCTGTCGTTCTGCCCCTGAACAGGCAGTTGAACTGTTCCTAGGCCGTCATTGAAAATAAGAATTTGTTCTTAACCTCTTAGGTCGACCCGACACGCAGGCGTCCCATCTAGACATCTGAAATGCAATGCGCTACGCTAAATGCTAATAGCACTCGTTAAAACTCAAACGTTCATTAAAACACACATGCAGGGTACTGAATTAAAGCTACACTCGTGAATCCAGCCAACAAGTCAGATTTTTAAAATGCTTTTCGGCGAAAGCATGAGAAGCTATTATCTGATAGCATGTAACACCCCTAAAGACCCGCAGGGGACGTAAACAAAACAATTAGCATAGTCGGCGCTACACAAAATGCAGAAATAAAATATAAAACATTCATTACCTTTGACCATCTTCTTTGTTGGCACTCCTAGATGTCCCATAAACATCACTATTGGGTCTTTTTTTTAAAATTAAATCGGTCCATATATAGCCTAGATATCGATCTATGAAGACTGTGTGATCAAGGAAAAAAACAGCGATTTATAACGCAACGTAATTTTTTTAAATTAAAAAAGTTGACGATAAACTTTCACAAAACACTTCAAATACTTTTGTAATGCAACTTTAGGTATTAGTAAACGTTAATAATCGATCAAATTGATCACGAGGCGATGTATATTCTATAGCTCTACGTCTTGAAATAATGTCCGGATAAATCTCAACCAAAATATCCGGTCGGAGACCGGAAGAAATGGGCTGTCTCTTGTTCGTTTGACCAAGAAACAAATCCTAGGCAAATGACAAGACTGTTGACATCGTGTGGAAGCTGTAGGTATTGCAACCTCGGCTCCAGGTAATGTGGTTTCTATTCAACAATACATTCAAGTGGCGCATTGATATATTTTCCAGTTTTCAGTGATCAGATTTTCCTGCGCTTTTCGATGAAACGCACGTTCTGTTATAGTCACAGCTGTGATTTAACCAGTTTTAGAAACATCTGAGTGTTTTCTATCCACACATACTAATCATATGCATATACTATATTCCTGGCATGAGTAGCAGGGTGCTGAAATGTTGCGCGATTTTTAACAGAATGTTCGAAAAGGTAGGGGGTAGGATCAACAGGTTAACTGACTTGCCTAGTTAAATAAAGGTTAAAAAAAAAAACACACACACACACAGCTTTTTATTTTACCCATTCCCCTCCTTCATACCCTTCCCCTCCATCTCCCCCATTCTCTCTTCCCCATATCTCCCTCTGAGCTGTGTTCATATATTTGTCCTGACATGAATTGTTTGTCATTAGTCTAAATAACAGATGAACTCTCACTGGGAGAGCAGCCTACTCCACTCTGTCCCCCCACAGCAGCCCTAGCTGGGACTGCTGCGTATGGAGCTTTTCTTCTGCTCGACTCCTTATTTTCGCTCCAGTTTTACAAAAGAGAGCCCAGTTGTATTTATCCGTTTCTCATCCACCTACAGCGGTTGGCATTTTGAGATAATGGCATCCCTTTATGTGGGTTTGTTTGGGAGGCACTTGGAAAGGGAGGACACACATGCACACAAACAGTGGAGCGGGTGTACACGCAGTGGAGCACACACTGTTACTGATTCCTAGTGTCTGTGTAGAGAGACAGGAGGGTTGCTAGCTAACAATGTCTGTGAAGCTGACATCAAAGTTGTCCCAAATTGCACCCTATTGAACAGGGCCCAAAGTAGTGCACTATATACAGAGAAAAGGGTGCCACTTGGGACCTAGCCCAAGTCAGCACACGGTCATCAAAAGTATTTTCATTCTTTCCAAAGTGATTGTCTTCATCTTTCTCTCTCAGGCGGTTACAGAGAAGAGCTGCTAGTGTCTACTGGGGTGGTCCACTCCCACGGGCCTGAATAACACAGACCATAATACCTAGCTTTCCCGTTCAGCTCAACCAACCTGTCTTGTATCACACGCTCAATCTGTTTTACGAGACATTTTTATAGTTTTATCCCGAGCCCCTTGATGCATTGGCTGCTTTTCACACTGTGAAAAAGGTTGATCAGAAAGGTGTTGTTTGAAGTAACTTGGTCAAGGCCCACTGCTCACTGGAGAAGTCCTGTACCTGCAGGGTCAACCCCTAACATCAGCATGCTCTAACTAAAACGCAGAACTCAAATGTTATTGTATTTTCTCCCACTTTAGGTAAGTGGCTGGCCTGCCAGTCCATGGACAATCAGATCCTGATATTTGGAGCCCAGAACCGTTTCCGTCTGAACAAGAAGAAGATCTTCAAGGGCCACATGGTGGCTGGCTACGCCTGCCAGGTGGACTTCTCCCCAGACATGAGGTAAGACAAATCCATCCTATGCAGTACAAACGCTAGCAAAATGGTTTGAAACGAAACGAGGTGTTTTTGTTATTCATTTTAAAAAATGACCACAGAAACCATACATAGACAGAATGCAATAGATAGATGCACACAAATTCCAACAAACATCAATGACATCACACCTGCTCAAACGCACGTTTCCACCACATCCATACCTGTTACGTTTCTCACTCCCTCTCATTCTTCATACCTGTTACGTTTCTCACTCCCTCTCATTCTTCATACCTGTTTTTCTCACTCCCTCTCATTCTTCATACCTGTTACATTTCTCACTCCCTCTCATTCTTCATACCTGTTACGTTTCTCACTCCCTCTCATTCTTCATACCTGTTACGTTTCTCACTCCCTCTCATTCTTCATACCTGTTACATTTCTCTCACTCCTCTCATTCTTCATACCTGTTACGTTTCTCACTCCAACATTCCCTCTCATTCTTCATACCTGTTACATTTCTCACTCCAACATTCCCTCTCATTCTTCATACCTGTTACGTTTCTCACCCAACATTCCTCCCTCTCATTCTTCATACCTGTTACGTTTCTCACTCCCTCTCATTCTTCATACCTGTTACGTTTCTCACTCCCTCTCATTCTTCATACCTGTTACGTTTCTCACTCCAACATTCCCTCTCATTCTTCATACCTGTTACGTTTCTCACTCCCTCTCATTCTTCATACCTGTTACGTTTCTCACTCCCTCTCATTCTTCATACCTGTTACGTTTCTCACTCCAACATTCCCTCTCATTCTTCATACCTGTTACGTTTCTCACTCCCTCTCATTCTTCATACCTGTTACGTTTCTCACTCCAACATTCCCTCTCATTCTTCATACCTGTTACGTTTCTCACTCCAACATTCCCTCTCATTCTTCATACCTGTTACGTTTCTCACTCCAACATTCCCTCTCATTCTTCATACCTGTTACGTTTCTCACTCCAACATTCCCTCTCATTCTTCATACCTGTTACGTTTCTCACTCCAACATTCCCTCTCATTCTTCATACCTGTTACGTTTCTCACTCCAACATTCCTCCCATTCTTCATACTTGGGCATTTCCAGTGCATGTAACACTGTCATATGGCCTCATTGTGCTATTATATTTCTCTCTCTAGCCCAAATTTGTTCAATATTTAAATAATAATGCCTTTGATTCATCCACTGTCTTAACGATGGAGGATCATTTGATTTCCAGTTAAGTAGAAGTTCTTTCAAACCAACGGTCAAACTCCCTCATCTCTGTACCCTACACGTACAACTTATCTGTTAGGTCCCTCAGTCAAGCAGTGAATTTCAACCACAAAGACCAGGGGGATGCCTCATAAAGAAGGGCACCTAATTCGTAGATGGGTAAAAAAAAAAAAAAAAAGACATTGCATATCCCTTTGGTGCAGTTATTACACTTTGAATTGTGTATCAATACACCTGTTACTGTAATTCAATTATACCAATATGTTTTCATTAATTGAATTCCCTTAATCTATTTTATGATAATTTGTAAGATTCTTGTTTGCATAAAATAGACGGAGACGAGTCTTTTCAATAATAGGTAACAGAATTTATTCTCAGAGAGCGTTACCACGAGCAACAGTTTATATACAGTAACATGTCATTTCATTGCCCCCTAGCACATACACAGGACACACAACACAACTGAATTAACTTTTGACCCCTCAACATTATCGATCACCACTTAGCTGACAGTTCTAATTAACAGAACCTAGGAATGCACTCACTGTCTTATCTAAAACACCCCAGAGCTAAGTTTAGTCAGTTCAACCATAGGTTAACTACATTATCTGTTTACTTAATCCACAACCCATTTCTTTCTTCCTTGTTGGAATGGTGTTCATTAACTTGAATTACTCCTTGTCCGTGTCACACAATCCCCTCTTATGAACTCATATTCTTAATCAGATACGATAAAACAGAGTATAAGTTTACTTAGTTACAGTTCCATTTAAAATCATTTGTTCAGTCATTTAATCATAATTTTCCTAACACCCAAGACAAAGATACCAAGCGTCCTTCCTAACTCAGTTGCCACAGAGGAAAAATCCCAGGGACTTCACCATGAGGCGAATGGTGACTTTTAAAATAGTTAGAGTTTAATGGCCGTGATAGGAGAGAAAACTGAGGGTGGATCAACAACATTGTAATTACTCCACAATACTAACCTAAATGACAGAGTGAAAATAATACAAATATTCCAAAATATGCATCCTGTTTTGCAATAAGGAACTAAAGTAAAATTGCAAAACATGTGGCAAAGAAATTAACTTTGTCCCGAGTACAAAGCATTATGTTTGGGGCAAATCCAACACATCACTGTGTACCACTCGTCATATTTTCAAGCATGGTGGTTACGCCAAGTTATGGGTATGCGTGTCATCTGCAAGGACTAGGGAGTTTTTGGAATAAGAAGAAATTGCATAAAGCTAAGCACAGGCAAAATCCCAGAGGAAAACCTGGTTGTCTGCTTTCCAACAGACACAGAGACAAATTCACCTTTCAGCAGGACAATAACCTAAAACTCCAATATACACTGGAGTTGCTTACCAAAATGACAATGTTCTTGAGTGTCCCAGTTACAATTTTGACTTAAATGGGCTTGAAAATCTATGGCAAGAAAATGCCTGTCTACTTATGTAATCAAGATATTTTAGTGTTTAGTTTTCATAAATATATATATATCTATCCCACCTAGTGTGTGTGTGTATATACACTGCTCAAAAAAATAAAGGGGACACTAAAATAACACATCCTAGATCAGAATGAATGAAATATTCTTATTAAATAGTTTTTCTTTGCATAGTTTAATGCGCTGACAACAAAATCACACAAAAATTATCAATGGAAATCAAATTTATCAACCCATGGAGGTCTGGATTTGGAGTTACACTCAAATTTAAAGTGGAAAACCACACTACAGGCTGATCCAACTTTGATGTGATGTCCTTAAAACAAGTCAAAATTAGGCTAGGTAGTGTGTGGCCTCCATGTGCCTGTATGACCTCCCTACAATGCCTGGGCATGCTCCTGATGAGGTGGCGGATGGTCTGAGGGATCTCCTCCCAGACCTGGACTAAAGCATCCAACTCCTGGACAGTCTGTGGTGCAACGTGGCGTTGGTGGATGGAGCGAGACATGATGTGCTCAATTGGATTCAGGTCTGGGGAACGGGCGTGCCAGTCCATAGCATCAATTCCTTCCTCTTGCAGGAACTGCTGACACACTCCAGCCACATGAGGTCTAGCATTGTCTTGCATTAGGAGGAACCCAGGGCCAACCACACAAGCATATGGTCTCACAAGGAGTCTGAGGATCTCATCTCGGTACCTCGGTACCTAATGGAAGTCAGGCTACTTCTGGCGAGCACATGAAAAGAAATGCCACCCCACACCATGACTGACCCACCGCCAAACCGGTCATGCTGGAGGATGTTGCAGGCAGCAGAACGTTCTCCACGGCGTCTCCAGACTGTCACGTCTGTCACGTACTCAGTGTGAACCTGCTTTCATCTGTGAAGAGCACAGGGCGCCAGTGGCGAATTTGCCAATCTTGGTGTTCTCTGGCAAATGCCAAACGTCCTGCAAGCACAACCCCCACCTGTGGACGTCGGGCCCTCATACCACCCTCATGGAGTCTGTTTCTGACCGTTTGAGCAGACACATGCACATTTGTGGCCTGCTGGAGGTCATTTTGCAGGGCTCTGGCAGTGCTCCTCCTTGCACAAAGGCGGAGGTAGCGGTCCTGCTGCTGGATTGTTGCCCTCCTATAGCCTCCTCCACGTCTCCTGATGTACTGGCCTGTCTCCTGGTAGCGCCTCCATGCTCTGGACACTACGCTGACAGACACAGCAAACCTTCTTGCCACAGCTCGCATTGATGTGCCATCCTGGATGAGCTGCACTACCTGAGCCAATTTTGTGGGTTGTAGACTCCGTCTCATGCTACCACTAGTGAAAGCACCGCCAGCATTCAAAAGTGACCAAAACATCAGCCAGGAAGCATAGGAACTGAGAAGTGGTCTGTGGTCACCACCTGCAGAACCACTCCTTTATTGGGGTGTCTTGCCAATTGCCTATAATTTCCACCTGTTGTCTATTCCATATATTGCATATATATTCCATATATATATATATTTTATACAAATATTCAAATTCTTCTTCCACTTTTCCATTTCACAGTATTTTATGTAGATTGTTGATGAAAAAAAGGCAAATCAATTTTTATCCCACCTTGTAACACAACAAAATGTGGAAAATGTTCTGGGGTGTGAATACTTTCTGAAGGCACGATCAGGAGATCGTCGGCAAATACGTTTTTTTTTTTTGTGTGTGTTTACCAATACCCAATGATAAGTTTGGGTCCTGTCTAATTCTTTCTGCAGTAGGTTCAATTGCCAGAGCAAAGTGGAGGGGGGAGAGAAGACATCCCTGTCTTGTGCCCATTTCTAATGCAATTTCATCGGATATATTATTTGTGTGTATTTTTGCTTTAGGATATTTATATAGTATTTTTATGGTGTATTATTTCCGCTGGAAAGTTGAAGGCTTCCAAAGTTTTGAATAGAAACGCAAACAAGATGTTCTTATTGGACAAATGCAGGTCGTCCCTCCCCGTTTTCTTCCATTTGGTTTCTAGTGAATACGACCTAGGGCTTCAGGGATATGACCCCCTAGGGGTTCACCTGTCTGAATAGGATGTATGCTACAGTAATTGTACAAGCCTTTCAAACAGAAGATGTACCCTTTCTTTAGTTTTCCAATTTAAATGTTTTAATTTAATTTATTTACTGGATTCAACCCAGGGGTTTATGTTAGCAAAGGGTTTTGAGGAAGACCTTTTAGAAACTTCAGCGGGAGAGAGAAGGGGAGCGAGAAGTAGCATCCCCCTAGCAGGTAATATTGTGTTTATCTACAAACTGACTCATCTCTACTTCCTTCTGAAACAAGTCCTTCAGTCAGTTAGTGTTTCTGAAGACGTCCTGTACGTAAAGCGCTAACCAGGCCATTTACAGGCACTAATTTTAGCACATACCCCAATTAAGAACCCACTCACCCCTATCAGCAGGTGCCTTCACTTCTCTCCTCTCTTAGTAACCATGGCAACAGCAAGTAACCCCTCCTTTGAGCAGAGACCCAAATTCACACCATCTCATGTGAAATGGAACATGAGTCATTTTTAGCAGGGAGCCTAACCTCCCTCTCTCTCTCCTCCCATCTCTCCATCCCTCTCTCTCTCCTGTAGCTATGTGGTGTCTGGCGATGCGGATGGGAAGCTGAATATCTGGGACTGGAAGACAACCAAGCTGTACCACCGGATCAAGGCCCACGATAAGGTGTGCATCAGTGCCTTGTGGCACCCCCACGAGACCTCCAAGGTCATCACCTGTGGCTGGGACGGACTGATCAAACTCTGGGACTAGAGACATGGGGTGGGGGCTGCAAAGGGACTCCCTCTTTTTAGGGGGAGAGGTGGTCTTTCTGTTATGTACTTTCCCTAATTTAGCGGCAGGCTAAAAGCCATAGGGCTGGTATCTAGTCCTTTTGTAACAGTGTATATTTCTATCCCATCTGAAGAGAGGACAGCGATGTATACATAGAAAGATAAACATTTTCTCCGTGTGTTGTGTTTATAGGGTTCTCATCCCTCACATGCGCTCTCTTAATTTCATGTTTTCTGGCTTCTGTTTTAATCAGTGATGTCCGTATCATTCACACAATATTTTTTATATTGGAAAATATTATGTTTTCCAATGTATGTCCCTTTGTGAAATTAAATTTTTTATAAACTTTGCCTGTCAAATTGCTTTCCTTTGGTCAAGTCGTCTTGTACTTCCATCTTTTGCCGTTGGTCAGATATTTCGTCAAGTTTATTAGGATTTCTTATTTTTAGTAACGGTTCCCTTCTCACCATTAAATCCACACAAACCCCTCTGAAGAAAGAAGTGTAGCCAAGTTGCTATTTCCCTTAGTGTCTTTATAGACATAAAAAAATCAGGGGTATACATTTTTTATTTCAATCCTTAAAATGTAAGCCAGAACCGAGTCTAGAATTGTGTAACAAATTTGGTGACAAAGTAGTTTTAGATCTGCAGTGAGAGGTAAAGGGAGACGGCGAGAGAGGTAAAGGGAGACGGCGAGAGAGGTAAAGGGAGACGGCGAGAGAGGTAAAGGGAGACGGCGAGAGAGGTAAAGGGAGACGGCGAGAGAGGTAAAGGGAGACGGCGAGAGAGGTAAAGGGAGACGGCGAGAGAGGTAAAGGGAGACGGCGAGAGAGGTAAAGGGAGACGGCGAGAGAGGTAAAGGGAGACGGCGAGAGAGGTAAAGGGAGACGGCGAGAGAGGTAAAGGGAGACCGAGATTGAGTTAATCTCAACCTTTCTGACTCAATCGTTCTTTCTCTCTGCAGCTCTCCCAACTACTTTGTCACCAAATGTATTACACAATTCTAAACTGGGTTCAGACTTACATTTTAAGGATTAATACATTCTGAAAACTTTCAATTAGAAATGAATACCCCTGAGCTTTTGATGCTGCTATGAAGGCACTAGCGACTTGGCAACACTACTCTTTTCAGAGGGGTTTATGTGGATTTAATAGTGAGAAGAGAACCGTTACTAAAGAGAATAAGCGGGAAAGGGTTTGAGAGAGTGGGAAAACAAACAGCAGAAGTTATAACGGCTAGATTGACATTTTCTATTATTATTCAAATTGTGAAGAGGGAGAGACCCTACTATTCCCTCGGAATCTGCTCATTATAGCTACACACTAACATATTTCACCATCTTTGGTATTCGCTATCCGAATCGTCCTGATTCAACATTTGCTCAGGCAAACTCGGCCTCCTTACAACTTGGCGTACATTGTTTCCTTAAGTATTTTCAAAGTCCCAGTTTAATGTGAAATGTCATACATGTTAAATGTGCATTGACCTAAGACGAGTGAGTGAGGCAATTGAGGCGATTCTTCACATCCTTGATAGTTGTTTTCCCTACAGTACTAGCAAAAAGTTTGGACACACCTACACATTCAAAAAATAATTCTGCATTGTAAAATAGTGAAAAAATCTAAACTATGAAATAACACATGGAATCATGTAGTAACCCAAAAAAGTGTTAGATCAAAATATTTGAGATTCTTCAAAGTAGCCACCTTTTGCCTTCACAGCTTTGCATACTCTTTGCATTGTTTCAACCAGCTTTATGAGATGGTCACCTGGAATGCATTAAAATTAAGGTGTGCCTTTTTAAATGTCATTTGAGGAGTTTTGAGCCAAGCAGTTGTGTTGTGACAAGGTAGGGTTGGTATACAGAATATAGTCCTATTTGATAAAAGACCAAGTGCATATTATGGCAAGAACAGCTCAAATAAGCAAAGAGAAACAAGTCCATCGTTACTTTAATACGTGAAGGTCAATCAATCCAGAAAATTTCAGGCAGTCTGATGAGTCGAAATGTGAGATTATTGGTTCCAATCACTGTCTTTGTGAGACGCAGAGTAGGTGAACGGATGATCTCTGCATGTGTGGTTCCCACCATGAATCATGGAGGAGGAGGTGTGATGGTGTGTGGATGCTTTGCTGGTGACACTGATTTATTTAGAATTCAAGGCACATTTAACCAGCAAGGCTACCAAAGCATTCTGCAGCGATCTGGTTTGTACCTAGTGGGACTATCATTTGTTTTTCAAAACGACAATGACCCAACACACCTCCAGGCTGTGTAAGGGCTATTTGACCAAGAAGGAGAGTGATGGAGTGCTGTATCAGATGACCTAGCCTCCACAACCACAAACCAATTGAGATGGTTTGGGATGAGTTGGACCACGGATTGAAGGAAAAGCAGCCAACAAGTGCTCAGCATATGCGGGAGCTCCTTCAAGACAGTTGGAAAAGCTTTTCAGGTGAGTACTGAAGCTGTTTGAGAGAATGCCAAGTGTGCAAAGCTGTCATCAAAGCAAACAGGCGGCTACTTTGAAGAATATAAAACACATTTTTTTGTTACTACATGATTCCATATGTGTTATTTCATAGTTTTGATGTCTTCATTATTATTCTACAATGTATAAAATAGTAAAAATAAAAATAAACCCTTGAATGAGTAGGTGTCTGTTGAAACCCAGGTATGGTCATTCTCTGGGTAGACGGTCATGTCTTTGTCTCTCTTCAGAAGACATATTGACTGTCCTCCCAGGCAAGCGTTTGAGCCTTTACCTTAACTACCTCCAGCCCCCCCCACCTCGTAAGTAGCCTCCCACAGAAACTCATCCCTGGGCTAAATGAGGTGTGCTCAGCCTCAGTCTGACAGCTACTTTCCCAGCCCTATGTACTCTTTTTAATGCAGAAGATCCTGAGGACAAATTGTGGCTATTAGTTTGGGCTGTGGTCTTACCTCACTATTCATTATCCATGCCTCTGAGGATAATTCTCCAGGAAGGGGTGGATGCATCTGTTAGGGTGGCTGGCTCAGTGCCAAGCCCAGATGAGGCCATGATGACAGAGATGGCTGCCGCAATGCTTGCCGGCTGACCTCCAGCCAACACAGCCACTTTAAAGCAGCTCTGGCCGACAGATGGACTTTGGGCCCTCGAGGCAATTACCTCACCATGTCTAAGGTCATATCAGGGAAGGGTAGGGGAGTAGTGATTCAAAATGCTGAAATGATAGGAGCTTGTTAGGAGTACAGTATAGCTCACAAAATATTACATTAACCTCCATAGATTGAGACAATCCTTTTCTGGAGTACAGTACTTTGGATATTTATTTCTGACCAATACCAGATTCATCACGCTAACCAAAGTGAAACATCCCATGGGATTGACTTTCCCATCGTAGCTGAACTATATTTCCCAGATCTCCCCTTCTCATTGGCCAGAGCCCTGTCCATCAGTCAGTCAGCTCTCAGGGCCTCCACTGGGTATTGACCCAGCCCAGTGTATAGGCACTGGAGGCGTTCAGAATGTTCCGGTGCAGGAAGAGGCGGGGCTTTGCTGGATCGCTATGGTAATGGAACAGGCGGAAGTGAGCACGCTCCAGCTCCTTCAGTAGGCTGAACCAATAGCGCACCACAGATGGGTCGTCCCCGCCCACCTCGAAGCCCGCCCAGTGGAGGTGGATTTCTAGTAGTAGCTGACCCACAGAGCTCAGAACCCCTTCTAGAACCAGGTTCTCTAGAATCTTCCACTCCGCACTCTCCATGTCTGCCTTCAGAACATCCACCTGGAACAGAGAGGGAGAGAGACTCAACAATGATAATATCTCGCAGTAGGGAGAGACATAAGATGGAGAGAGGGGAAAAGGCCTTTTGATGGAGGTGAGGGAGAGTCAGTGCAAAGAGGGAGAGAGAAGGTCGGTTGAAGGACAAGTAGAAGAAAGGATGTGTCTGAGTAGAGGAGGAGGGAGGATATGCCGGGGGAGAGGTTGAATGTGGTATAAGGTCTGTGAAGAGGAGAAAGAGAAGTCCATTAACATTAATGTTAATAATGGCCTCAGGATATGATCTTACTGAGTCATCATATGCATGGGCTACTTTCAATGCACATACTGTATATTAGGCCTTGGGCTGCCATTTAAAGGTCTAATGCAGCTGTTTTTATCTTAATATTAAATAACTTCTGTGTGATTTTTATTTCTCAATTAAAATGTTCAAAAATAAACCAAAATAGCTTCTTAGCAGAGCATTTTCTCAAGCAATATTTTTATAGGACTGTCAGGAAGTGGTTTTGAGTGGGGAGCGAAAAAGTGAAAATGATATGTTATTGGCAGAGAGGTTTGGAACTTTCTTTCTTATTGGTCTGTATGGTGATGTCACCATGGAAGGCCAAAACTCCCACCAAAAGAAGCTGACATTTCAGGTCATTCATTAGCAATTACACTAAAATGGCATTGTCTTAATTTCACAGTATTATTCCAACCTCATAGTGTGGAAATACTGTATATATAAAACACAGGAAATCATGTTTTGGACTGTACTGGGCCTTTAAATGTGCTTTAATGTTTCATGTCAACTCCTTGAACCCATACTGTTTCACAGCCTTATTAATGAAAGAGCTTTTCTTTGCTTTTGACATTTTATTTCACCAATTTATTCTCTCCTCTGTAACTTACTACCCTCTCATTGGCAGATTGCCTCATGGCCTCACCATTGGCAAATTCCAATGCTGCCAATAATATTTGTCAATAGTTGACCCAAACTTTCCACAAACCAATCATATTTATCTTCCAGCACATTAGTGTTAAAGTTAATTCAAGTGTTGAGTATCTAACCTGTCGAACAGAAAAACACTTCTTCAATGGCTAGAGTAAAATAACAACTTTAGCTGGCTGGCTCTCTGACAGCCCATATCCAATATCCCATAGCCACTCCATTCCTCTAAACAAAGGGCTAGCAAGACTTTACACAACCTTTATATGTCTTTAGTGACTGCAGAAATCCCTTTTCTCCCCACATTCCAAGCCTTCCTAAAAGCAGCGCTCCCCCAGATATAGAACTAGTCAAAATTAAGTGCTTTCTGTCTCTGGGTCTCCCAATGGATACGATCCCTCCCCTTGGCAATATAATGTTTCTGATTGGACAGACATGTCATAAAATGGGAACTGTCCTAACCAACAGTAATGTTATGACCCATGACCCCCAGGCTATGAAGGTCTTACAAATCCCAGAATGGTTCTGTTCAATATATACTTTTCTCAGGGTGTGTATTGAATGGGCTACTTTCAATAACTTCATTCTATTTGACAGTTTTCTTCTCCCTGATGTGTCATCAGCTGGCATGCAAGGCAAATCCCAAGGACTTCACAACATATCCCTCTCGATGTCCCCTAAGCCCACACCGCCTGAAGCTCATCTGCCCTTCGCTTCCCTAGTATGAGAAATTGTGAGCCCTCGAAAAGCTGCAGTCTTGCGTGAGCATCTCCATATGGCCCCACACATCTCTGAAGAGATTTCCGATCACCGCAGTGTGTGTGTGTGGTGTGTGTGTGAGAGAGAGGAATAGAGATATGCAGACAGAAACTACTTTGACAGGGAGGATTGGAAGTAGGGCAATAACTGATGGATTTGGGGAGGGAGGGTAGGTGGGTGCATGGTGATTTGGCCTGAATTGTGGTCTACTGAGGAGGTTCAGTGAGGCCGATGGGTGTTGGAGCTTTTATTTAGTTGTTTAGTGAGGCTATGCCTCAGTCTCCCCTTCTCCCAAGGTCAGCAGTAGCCTTGTCTTGTTCCTAGTGTTGTGTCTTAAACACTGTAGTCTTAAAGCATTGCTATAAAGCAACTAGAAAATATGTCTACCATCGCCTTTTACTTTTGGGCCACACACTCAGCCCAGACTTCTAGTTGTGAAGTCACACTCAGCCAGACCTTTAATTGTGAAGTCACACTCCGCCAAACCTTTAATTGTGAAGTCTCCGTCAGCGCAGACCTTTAGTTGTGAAATCACACTCAGCCAGACCTTTAATTGTGAAGTCTCTCTCAGCGCAGACCTTTAGTTGTGAAGTCTCTGTCAGCCCAGACCTTTAGTTGTGAAGTCTCTCTCAGCCCAGACCTTTAGTTGTGAAGTTTCTCTCAGCCCAGACCTTTAGTTGTGAGGTTTCTCTCAGCCCAGACCTTTAGTTGTGAAATTTCTCTCAGCCAAGACCTTCAGTTGTGAAGTGTCTCTCAGCCAAGACCTTCAGTTGTGAAGTCTCTCTCAGCCCAGACCTTTAGTTGTGAAATTTCTCTCAGCCAAGACCTTTAGTTGTGAAGTTTCTCTCAGCCCAGACCTTTAATTGTGAAGTCACACTCCGCCAAACCTTTAATTGTGAAGTCTCCGTCAGCGCAGACCTTTAGTTGTGAAATCACACTCAGCCAGACCTTTAATTGTGAAGTCTCTCTCAGCGCAGACCTTTAGTTGTGAAGTCTCTGTCAGCCCAGACCTTTAGTTGTGAAGTCTCTCTCAGCCCAGACCTTTAGTTGTGAAGTTTCTCTCAGCCCAGACCTTTAGTTGTGAGGTTTCTCTCAGCCCAGACCTTTAGTTGTGAAATTTCTCTCAGCCAAGACCTTCAGTTGTGAAGTGTCTCTCAGCCAAGACCTTCAGTTGTGAAGTCTCTGTCAGCCCAGACCTTTAGTTGTGAAGTCTCTCTCAGCCCAGACCTTTAGTTGTGAAGTTTCTCTCAGCCCAGACCTTTAGTTGTGAAGTTTCTCTCAGCCCAGACCTTTAGTTGTGAAGTTTCTCTCAGCCCAGACCTTTAGTTGTGAAGTTTCTCTCAGCCCAGACCTTTAGTTGTGATGTGTCTCTCATTCCAGACCTTTAGTTGTGAAGTCTCTCTCAGCCCAGACCTTTAGTTGTAAAGTGTCTCTCAGCCCAGACTTTTAGTTGTGAAGTATCTGTCAGGCAGTAAAGTAATTGTGGTCCCTTGGGCTCAACAGGGAGGAGGTCAGAATCACTCCATCTTTCTAATGAGGGAAAACAGAGAGCATGTTCACTGTTCACAGCCTGCTGGCTCAACGTGTGTGTGTTTACCTAACCCCTAATGGTTTAAGCCGATAAATGCACAGCCACCTACACACTATTTTTAACCACCGCCAAGGTAATGTCCTCAACAGAATCACTGAGAACCCAGATACCCTGTTATCTCTTTGTGATAAGAGAGAAACTTTACATCCCAGTCAGAGAGACACTGCAGACAATATTCAATGAGTTGAGTCGGCCTTCTGCTGGAATGAAATCCATTCAGCCATCAAACAGAAGCAGATTAGGGATAAAACGATTTGTTTTTATGAATTCATTTCTAAACGCTTTTGAGGAAAGCTGATCGTTTGGTGTGAACAAACAAGTTAGCTGACCTCTGATGAACCTTTATAAATGGAAACTGACACTTGAGTCTAACTAATAGGCCCATAATTATTTCTTTCAGCGGCTAATTGCAGTTTTTGCAGAACTTAGTGGCGTCCTTCATAGCCCAAAATACCAGCAAGTTCATCAACAGGCTCGAACCTCTTGGCATAACGGTTTAAAGCTGTTTGGCTGATTAACACAAGATAACAAGTTTGAGCCCAAATATGTCACAATGCTTACATGTGTTTATGACAATTTTGATACAACACAGTACACAGGTAAGCTGGGCTACAGGGATGTTTTTTCTGCCTGTGTGACTCTATGATTGTATCAAGCAGAGATGAAGTATTTTGTGTTCTTTAATTAGTGGATGAGAGGCAGGGGAAACATATCTGAAACAGGCCTCTCCAGAGACCATCGTAATGAGCAGACATTTCATTACACTTCAATGAGATCAGGAGAGAGAGAGAGGTTCTGTTTAGACTCTCACAGCCTCCCCTAACAACTGGTCCAGGGTCTGTTCTGTTTCCAAACTGATGTGAGACACCTGCATGATAACACTAACCCTAACCATGGTGAGGAAAGGCTTGTATTGTGGAGGAGTGGAAGCCATGTTGGAAGCTGTGTGTCCCTCTTGTGACAGTGTGGATGTGAGACATTAAGAAGTGAGTGACCTGATTGTCAGAAAGAGTGTCTCTGACTGTTGTTCTATTGTGCATTAGGAGAAAGCAAATCAATTTGCATGAGATCTGAAGGACTGTTGAATTGGTGTGTTCATCCCCATGGAGACAGCCTCTGATGGTGACCAGAGCGGGTATGACTCATTTATGAGCTGTGTAATCACCGATAAGGAACACAAACTAATGCATATTTTGACCTTTAGAAGCGACTCATCAGTTCTCCGTGCTATTGTTCTGTCACAAAGCCAGAGAGAAGAAAGACAATCCGTTGTTTCTGTAGCTGTGTACTCACATTAAAAAAACACAGTATGGAGATGTGTGTGTTGCTTTGCATCTAAAGCAGGTACAGGGATGGGGTCTGTCCTTTATCTGTCACACACACAGACACATACGAACACGCACCCACACGTCTTAATTATTTCTCACACACTAATTTGTATGGTATAGTGAGCTTTGTTTCTGGTTCCAAAAGAGGAATTGATGGCTGACGCCTCTAAGCATGGACTTGCTAATGGTAGGCGCCGGTGCGTGGCTTGTTGGCATTCTGCTCAAGAGCCTGATTTAAATTTGCACTGATTAAACTGTTGCTCATGCTAAAAAGGAGAGAAAAAACAGAGTGATGAATTAGACTGAGGTACCCTGCCTTCTGGAACATGCAGTGAGAGGTTAGAATTCACAAAACGAGAGCAGCACAAATAAATGAAGTCAGATGAATTCTGTTGAGGTAGATTGATTATCTGTGTGGGAGTATCAACCCAAACCTCCTTTTTACAGCACTGATCTCACATCAACTGTAAACTCCTTTCCACTATACAACTTCCACAAACTTCTATTATCACCGTCTTCAAGTCCTCATCAAAGACTAACTCCTTCCACAGGATGTATAGCTGGGATCTCGCCCGAATATTTTTTATTAAATAATAAAACATTTTTTTACCCCTTTTCTCCCCAATTTTGTGGTATCCAATTGGTAGTTAGTCTTGTCCCATCACTGAAACTCCCATACAGACTCGGGAGAGGAGAAGGTCGAGAGCAGTGTGACCTCCGAAACACAACCCAGCTGAGCCACACTGCTTCTTGACACAATGCCCACTTAACCCGGAAGCCAGCGGCACCAATTTGTTGGAGAAAACACCGTACACCTGGCGACCGTGTCAACGTTCATTGGTCCCTGCCCGCCACAGGAGTCTCTAGAGCGGACAAGAACATCCCTGCCAGCCAAACCTCCCTAAACGGGTCGACGCTGGGCCAATTGTGTGCCTCCCCATGGGTCTCCAGGTTGCGGCCAGCTGCGACAGAGCCTGGACTCTAATCAGTATCTCTAGTGGCACAGCTTTTGACCACCGTGCCACTCGGTAGGCCTCGTCTGAATGCTTCTATTCTCACCCGAATGCTATGCATACTTTTGCTGTATTTAGGGAAGGTCCCCCGTTCTACACACGCACCGCTGGCTTGTGTGTGTGTGTGTGTGTGTGTGTGTGTGTGTGTGTGTGTGTGTGTGTGTGTGTGTGTGTGTGTGTGTGTGTGTGTGTGTGTGTGTGTGTGTGTGTGTGTGTGTCGTTGATCTTGTATGCAGATCCATATCTGATGAGGCAGAACACAGAGCCCTGGGGGACTTAATATTCTGAATTCTAATGTTTAAAGGAGGAAAGCCATAACTATAAGTGAGTTTTCTGCCCTCCAGCGCAAGATGAGACATTGGAGGAATGAATGATGAGCAGTAGAGTTTCAGGAGTCAACAAGCCATACTAAAGTTCAACCTCTCAGCTCATAAGGAGAGAACAGATCCATTTTCTTGTAGCCTTTTCTGGTTGAGGTGAGAAAAATAAGTAATTTTGGTTTGTTTTTATGGTGACTTTTGTAGTGACTATTGCATGGGTTGTGTGTATTGTGGTCAAGTATAGGATTTACTGTAATAGACAGGTCCTGTACATTGTGTGCTGGGTGCTGGTAGTGGAGTATGTTGTTACTGTATTATGTACATAGAGTGCAGTCTGTCATTATTGGGATAATTACTCTATACTCCAAAAGATTAGACTGGCAGCTTTAACTTGAGGCTATTTTTAATCTATAATGGGTGAACGGTTTAGAATTTACAGCACTTTTTGTACATAGTCCCCACATTTTAGGGGAGCAAAAGTATTGAGCAAATTCACATATACTGTATGTCTATTAAAGTAGACAAAGGTTAAGTATTTAGTCCGATATTGATAGCACGAAATGACTCTACAAATTTGTTGGATTTATTTTCTGTTTATTTTGTGTTTCAGATTAATTTATGCCCAATAGAAATTAATGGTAAATAATGTATTGTGCCATTTTGGAGTCACTTTTATTGTAAATGAGAATAGAATATGTTTCTGAACACTTCTACATGAATGTGGATGCTACCATGATTACGGATAATCCTGAATGAATCGTGAATAATGTACAAAAAGACAATGAACAAAAAGTGCTGTAATATCTCAATGGTTCACTCAAAATATATGAAAATACACTCAAATGAAAGCAGACAGTCAACACTTTAACCCTATGGCTATCGTTTGAATCCAAACTTTTGAAGTATAGAGACAATTTTTTTTTTAAATGCTTCACTGTCCCAATAAATACGGAGGGCACTGTGTACTCTCTGGGTATAATCCCATACATGAGTTATTCCTTATGTCTGACTCAGGCCACATTGGCCCATTTGTAATCTCCCTTTACCCATAAACCCCTTCTCCTCTCTCTGTGCATTCTGACCTGTCTGTGTCCAAAGTCATTGAGAATGGTGGCCAGTTTCTTGGTGTTGCTGTGCTGTCGTTGGGCGGGGATGGCTGGGTTGGGGTCCCTCCAGTCTACGGAGAGACGATGGAGCCACATGTCTGACTCCTGTAGGTGGGCCTGCCTAAGGCTGGGGTCAAAACAGTGCACCTCACAGCCCGCCCTGGCCAGAGAGCGCTCCACAGTCTTATCCTCCATACCCAACCTATGGTAGAGAGTGAGGGGAGTGAGGAAGAGAGAGAGACCGAGATAAAAGGTTATATACAGCATATTTGATGTATGGTTGAGTGGATGGCTACAGATAGAATTATATATGGCATATCGTATAAGGACTTCTGTTTGTACATCTGATGGAGCTGAAAAGTATTGCTCACTTCAGCAGCTCAATTAATAATTCAGAGGAAGGCTGAAAGTATGGGAGGATATGAGCAGAAACATATTTGATTTCTTCTTGATTGTTTTCAAGACTGACAAAGGCTTGTTTTGCCCCTCCCTCTCTTCCAACTGGGCACAAACATCAATTCAATGTCCATTCCACATTGGTTCAATGTAATTTCATTGAAATGCCTTGGAAACAACGTTGATTCAACTGGTGTGTGTCAAATCAAATTTTATTTGTCAGGTGCTTTGTGCTTTGAAAAATAAATTGGTGTAGACTAACAATGAAATACTTACTTACTGGCCCTTCCCAACAATGCAGAGAGAAAGAAAATAGAGAAACAATATAAAACTAATGACACGTAATAATACAAGCAATAATAAACACACAATAAGTAACGTTAACTTGGCTATGACTTGGGTGGCTGGAGTCTTTGAAAAGGTTTAGGGCCTTCCTCTGACACCGCCTGGTATAGAGGTCCTGGATGGCAGGGAGCTCGGCCCGGGCGATGCACTGGGCAGTACACACTACCCTCTGTAGCGCCTTGCAGTCGGATGCCAAGCAGTCCCCATACCAAGCGGTGATGCAGACAGTCAATATGCTCTCAATGGTGCAGCTGTAGAATTATTTGAGTATTTGAGGCCCCATGCCAAATCTTTTCAGCCTCCTGAGGGGGAAGAGGTGTTGTCGTGGCCTCTTCACGATTGTGTTGGTGTGTGTGGAGCATGACAGATCCTTAGTGATGTGGACACCAAGGAACTTGAAGCTCTTGATTAGCTCCACTACAGACCTGTCGACGTGCATGGGGGTGTGCTTGGTCCTCTGTTTCCAGTTGTCCACGATCAGCTCCTTTATCTTGCAGACGTTGAAGAAGAGGTTGTTGTCCTAGCACCACACTGCCAGGTCTCTGACCCCCTCCCTTTATGCTGTCTCATTGTCATCAGTGATCAGGCCTATCACCGTCAGCAAACTTAATGATGGTGTTGGAGTCATGCGTGGCCACGCAGTCATGGGTGAACAGGGAGTACACACATGCACATCCCATCAGGAAGTTCAGGATCCAGTTGCAGAGGCTGGTGTTCAGTCCCAAGGTCCTGAGCTTAGTGATGAGCTTGGAGGGCACTATAATGTTGAACGTGGAGCTGTAGTCAATGAACAGCATTCTCACATAGGTGTTCCTTTGTCCAGGTGGGAAAGAGAAGTGTGGAGTGCAATGGAGATTGCATCATCTATGGATCTGTTGGAGTGGTATGCGAATTGGAGTGGGTCCAGGGTGTCTGGGATGATGGTGTTGATGTGAGCCATGACCAGCCTTTCAAAGCATTTCATGGCTACAGAAGTGCGTGCTTGGTGTTCTTGGGTACAGGGACTATGGTGGTCTGCTTGAAACATGTAGGTACTACAGACTGAGTCAGGGAGAGGTTGAAAATGTCAGTGAAGACACTTGCCAGTTGGTCAGCGCATACCGGAGTATGCGTTCTGATAATCCATCTGGCCCAGCGGCCTTGTGAATGTTAACCTGTTTAAGGTCTTACATTGGCTACGGAGAGCGTGATCACACAGTCGTCCGGGATAGCTGGTGCTCTCATGCATGGTTCAATGTTGCTTGCCTCAAAGTGAGCATAGAAAGCATTTACCTTGTCTGGTTCACTCTAAGGAAAAATTATGCCAAAATAGTTATTTGTGGAGGGATAGGGTTCTACCAAGAACCCTTTTGCTCAGAAGAACCCTTTTTGGAAGACAAGGGTTCTTTGTAAGGCAAATGGTTTTATCTAGAACCTTTAACATCCTAAGAACCGTTTTTGGAAGAAAGGGTTCCTTGTTGATTCTTTGGAAGGAAATAAGGGTTCTTCACAGAACCATATATAATATTTCCCAGCATGTTTTATTGCAGGGAGATTTTCAGAATTGTTTGTTTTACTTTAATATCTGTGTTTTTGCATTTACATTGATTGGTTAATAACTGTAATGCTATACAAAGACAAATAACACACTTTTCTAAACTAATCCAATCTGTTGGATTTATTGCAACCGTTACTGAGATGGTTGTTCCAGTTTAGATGATTGAGGTCGTCTCAGTATTCAATTTCCACTACCCTGGCAGTCATTCTGAATGGAAGTTGCGGGTGATTAACAATTCCTCTTTTGGATATCCTGGCTGGAACTCAGGGTGGATTCCAATAGGAATTGCCCATCACTTTGCAAACCAGCATAATGGGACTTGCAGGCCTGATGTGGCTTGTAACCAGGAGATAACTAGGCCATCAAATAAAGGCATTATGATATATGTAATATATTGTCATAAATAATACAATTTTAAAGGCTAATAAGGCTGGTGGAACGTTCATAGAGGGTTCTAGGAAGAACCGTTAGATTATAAAATGGTTCTTGGTAGAACCCTTCAGAGTGTTCTAGGCAGAACCCTTCATAGAGGGTTCCAGGTAGAACAATATACAGGGGGTTCTTTGAAGAACCCTACATAGAGGGTTCTCTTTCTCTCCCCCCTGCCTCTATCTCCATCTCCCTGTCTGTGTATCTGAGCGTGTTGTTCATGATGTGGCTCGCTGTATCTCTGTACAGTAATTGTGGCTCAGGGAGTATCTCTCAAAGCTAATTTCTCATGGATGAGCTACTCTGGTCCCCCGTAGACAATCATGCGTTTAGGAGGGGGATGCAGGGATGAGATGAGAGAGGTAAAGGCAGGGAGGGAAATGCTGCCTTCAGACATCTCTGTTACTCTCTCTGCTAAATGATTCAGTTAACACAACCACTAATGGTATCATAGCTGGCCCTACCAGAAGAATGGCTTGTTCTTCGCTATCGTTTTAGTCAAAAGATACTTCAGATGACAGGGCTTGCTGTTTTGATGAGAGGATGGGGAAAGACCAAGTACCTTCATGGTGACTGTGTGCGTCCCAAATGGCTCCCTATTCCCTTTTTATATATAATCATCTATATTTTTTAAAACTTTATTTAACTCAGCAAGTCAGTTAAGAACAAATTCTTATTTTCAATGATGGCCTAGGAACAGTGGGTTAACTGCCTTGTTCAGGGGCACAACGACAGGTTAAGGTCCCTCAGGGCAATGGTCAAAAGTAGTGCACCATACAGAGAATAGGGTGCCATTTGTGATGCAACCCATGTCTGTCTGTCTGCTTTCCTGGAGTACATGTCTGATAGAAGAGGGTGGTAATCACACAGTGTCTGCAGGTAGTTATCCTCTGTCCCACAAGACTGTGTGGTGAAAGCGGGGAAAGACAGAACCGCTGCTGTCAGAGCGAACAGTTCTTCAAACATGGGGATTATAGCGGATTCCCTGTTGACCGTGGTGTCATGACAACAACAAAGGTGTGTGTGTGTGTGTGTGTGTGTGTGTGTGTGTGTGTGTGTGTGTGTGTGTGTGTGTGTGTGTGTGTGTGTGTGTGTGTGTGTGTGTGTGTGTGTGTGTGTGTGTGTGTGTGTGTGTGTGTGTGTGTGTGTGTGTGTGTGTGTGTGTGTGTGTGTGTGTGTGTGTGTGTGTGCTCAGTTGGTAGAGCATGGCGCTTGTAACGCCAGGGTAGTGGGTTCGATTCCCGGGACCACCCATACGTAGAATGTATGCACACATGACTGTAAGTCGCTTTGGATAAAAGCGTCAGCTAAATGGCATATATATTATTATTATTATTATTGTGTGTGTGTGTCGGGGTTGACACAAGGGTGGACTATGGTCATTTTAGCTTTATCAACACCATCACTGCTTCTAATGATCCCTGATCCCATGTATGATCACATATTCTGGGTAATAAGTGATCCTCTATCCATCTCTCACTCTCTTATCCCCCTTCTCTCTCTGCCCCTCTCTCTCTCCATCTACCATACATATCTCCTCCAACCTGTTAAACCATATCCACTATCCAGTTACAAGGAGCACAAATGTGATGGTGAGTGAGGTCTCTGAAAGTCAAAGAAGAACACTTCTTCCTTTCTGCACTACTTAAGATATGGAGACTATGAGACTGAAGATGAGGGCTATGGAACTGGGGATGAAGGCTATGGGACTGGGGATGAAGGCTATGGGACTGGGGATGAGGGCTATGGAACTGGGGATGAAGGCTATGGGACTGGGGATGAAGGCTATGGGACTGGGGATGAGGACCATGGGACTGGGGATGAGGGCTATGGAATTGGGGATGAGGACTATGGGACTGGGGATGAGGACTATGGGACTGGGGATGAAGGCTATGGGACTGGGGATGAGGACTATGGGACTGGGGATGAAGGCTATGGGACTGGGGATGAGGACTATGGGACTGGGGATGAGGGCTATGGGACTGGGGACTGCATTAGGGGAATTTATGAGTGACTCCATTAACACACAGCAGTTCTGCTCTGTGTGCGACACCTCCAGGGCAGGAATAGAGGGAGAGAAAAGGAGAGGGAGAAACAGAAAGAGAGTGAAAGACAGACAGAAAACTAGAGTGGTGGGAGGGAGGAAAGGGATGGATAGAATGAGAAAAAGGAAGTAGAGATGGGGGTAAAGTATGGGTCCTTGGTATTTCATGTGTGAAATCACACCATGGTCCCCATGCGATGCGCCAGGCCAATGAAAGAACATCTGCTCATCCTGCCTGGGCACCGCCACTCACGCCTCATTTAACAGCATGCACGTAGCGCACGCACAGACACAATATTATATTTTACATTTGTGTTTTACAGATCTTAATTTGAGCAGTGGAGTGTAGTGTTGGGTGGGGTGGGGGTTTTATTAGGTAAAGAAGGACACAATTTTCCTGGAGATAAAATACCAGACATTCCTGGCTACAGCATGACAACCAACTATCTACAGACGTGTGTGTGTGTGTGTGTGTGTGTGTGTGTGTGTGTGTGTGTGTGTGTGTGTGTGTGTGTGTGTGTGTGTGTGTGTGTGTGTGTGTGTGTGTGTGTGTGTGTGTGTGTGTGTGTGTGTGTGTGTGTGTGTGTGTGTGTGTGTGTGATAGATAGATAGATAGATAGATAGAGACACAGACACAGACACAGACAGAGAAGGAAAGATAGAAATCTAGGCCACGGATAGGGGACAGGAAAGAGAGAAATCTAGGCCACGGACAGGGGACAGGAAAGAGAGAAATCTAGGCCACGGACAGGGGACAGGAAAGAGAGAAATCGAGGCCACGGACAGGGGACAGGAAAGAGAGAAATCTAGGCCACGGACAGGGGACAGGAAAGAGAGAAATCTAGGCCACGGACAGGGGACAGGAAAGAGAGAAATCTAGGCCACGGACAGGGGACAGGAAAGAGGGAGAGATACTCAGGGGTATAACTTCTAATGTCATTTTAATGACCTCTCCTGAAATATTTCTTTTCAGAACACGACCCTGATTGATTTACTGTTGCAGGTATTTATTACCTGCAGTTTCCTCTGCTGATGGGGGCTGTTTGTTATTATTGTATTCGTCAGAACTTGGTTGGAGGAGCTTAGATATGATCCTGGCTCGTCTTCAGATGATAATATACAGTATATAAACAAAGGTATGTGGACACCCATTCAAATTAGTGGATTCGGCAATTTCAGCCATAACCTGACTGGTGTATAAAATCAAGCACACAGCCGTGCAATCACCATAGACAAACATTGGCAGTATAATGGCCCATAGAGCTCAGTGACTTTCAATGTGGCACCGTCATAGGATACCACCTTTCCAACAAGTCAGTTCATCAAATTTCTGCCTTGCTAGAACTGTCCCGGTCAACTGCCCCAGGCAACAACGGCTCAACCGCGAAGTGGTAGGCCACACAGGCTCACAGAACAGGATCGCCAGGTGCTGTAGCGTGTAAAAATCGCCTGTCCTTGGTTGCAACACTCACTACTATGTTCCAAATTGCCTCTGGAAGCAGCGTCAACACAATAACTGTTTGTCGGGAGCTTCATGAAATGGGTTTCCATGGCCGAGCAGCGGCACCCAAGCCTAAAATCACCAAGTGCAAAGCGTCGGCTGGAGTGGTATAAAGATTGGTGGAGGAGGAATAATTGTCTGGGGTTGTTTTTCATGGTTCGGGCCGTTTAGTTCCAGTGAAGGGAAATCTTAACGTTACAGCATACAATGACATTCTAGACAATTCTGTTCTTCCAACTTTGTGCCAACACTTTGGGGAAGACCCATTCTTGTTTCAGCATGACAATGCCCCGTGCATAAAGGGAGGTCCATACAGAAATAGATTTTTGAGATCAGTGTGGAAGAACTTGACTGGCCTGCAAAGAGCCCTGACCTCAACCCCAATGAACATCTTTGGGATGAATTGGAACGCCGACTGCGAGCCAGGCCTAATCGCCCAACATCAGTGCCCGACTTCACTAATGCTCTTGTGGCTGAATGGAAGTCCCCACAGCAATGTTCCAACATCTAGTGGAAAGCCTTCCCAGAAGAATGGAGGCTGTTATAGCAGTAAAGTGGAGGACCAACTCCATATTAATACCCATGATTTTGGAATGAGATGTTCAATGAGCAGGTGTCCACATACTTGAGTGTACAAAACATGAGGAACATCTGATATTTCCATGACGCAGAATGACCAGGTGAATTATTTTGGTCATGCTCAAAAGGATTGTCATGATTTATGACTTATTTTATGAAGGATGCATGTTGTGTGAGGTCACATATTCAGAACTGTTGAAGATGCACCTGGGTGCATCTTCAAAATGCCCCCTTAGTGAAATTAACCTATTTATATTGTTTCCCTAATCTGTTTCTAATCTCTCTCTCTCTCTCTCTCCTCTCTCTCTCTCTCTCTCTCTCTCTCTCTCTCTCTCTCTCTCTCTCTCTCTCTCTCTCTCTCTCTCTCTCTCTCTCTCTCTCTCTCTCTCTCTCTCTCTCTCTCTCTCCCTCTCTCTCTCTCTCTCTCTCTCTCTCTCTCTCTCTCTCTCTCTCTCTCTCTCTCTCTCTCTCTCTCTCTCTCTCTCTCCCTACAGTTGTGATGTGAGTGATAAGGGAGGTGATATACTCCTGTTGATCGGCTATTACAAGAGTCCATCAAACTAATGTGGCAGACAAAACCAACCCACAGATCATTAGATCAATACAGACAGGTATATATATACACAGTATATGATGTACTTTTATAGCGTACTTTGACATGAGTGGGCATTACTAAAAGTAACATTATGAAAAGTGTCAGTTTTTGACAAAATTATACATTACTTTAGTAGATATGGTACGGACCGGTATTACTTTGGAGCTTTGTCATGTGTGTGTTTGTGCGTGTGTGTGTATATGTGTGTGTATGTATATGTGTGTGTATATGTGTGTGCATTTCACTTGTATCTGTGTGTTCATCAGTCACCAATAACAAATCCGATACGTTTCCCTCCAACCAATTAATGTGACCTTTGACCCTGCTATAAACAGGCAGACAGCCAACAGTGAGGGGTAATCCCTAAAGGTTTACTGCCGCATTCCCACCCCTTTATTCCTGCTCCCGCCCCGCTACCGTCCTCTACCGACCTCAACACTCCTCTACCCTCCTCGACTGTCCTCTACCCTCCTCTAACGTCCTCTACCGTCCTCTACTCTCCTCTATCGTCCTCAACCCTCCTCTACCGTCCTCAACCCTCCTCTACCCTCCTCTACCGTCCTCAACTCTCCTCTACCGTCCTCTACTCTCCTCTACTCTCCTCTACCGTCCTCTGCCCTCCTCTACCGACCTCAACACTCCTCTACCGTCCTCAACCCTCCTCTACCCTCCTCTACCGTCCTCAACCCTCCTCTACCGTCCTCTACTCTCCTCTACCGTCCTCAACCCTCCTCTACCATCCTCTACTCTCCTCTACCGTCCTCTACTCTCCTCCACCGTCCCTCTAACCTCCTCTACTGTCTTCTACGGTCCACTACCCTCCTCTCGTACTCTACCCTCTACTGTCCTCTACGCTCCTCTACCCTCGTCTATGCTCCTGTACCGTCCTCTACCCTCATCTACCCTCCTCTACGTCCTCTACCCTCCTCTAAAGTCCTCTAAAGTCATCTTCCGCCTTCAACCCGCCTTTTATCATCCTCCACTGTCCACTACCCTCCTCTACCGTCCTCTACCGTCCTCTACCGTCCACTGCCCTCCTCTGCCGTCCTCTACCGTCCTCTACCATCCTCTACCGTCCTCTACCGTCCACTACCCTCCTCTGCCGTCCTCTACCGTCCTCTACCGTCCACTACCCTTCTCTACCGTCCTCCACCGTCCACTACAGTCCTCTACCGTCCTCTAACGTCCTCTACCGTCCTCTATCGTCCTCTTCCTCCTCTACCCTCCTCTACTGTCCACTACGCTCCTCTACCCTCCTCTACGTACTCTACCCTCTACTGTCCTCTACGCTCCTCTACCCTCGTCTATGCTCCTGTACCGTCCTCTACCCTCCTCTACCCTCCTCTACGTCCTCTACCCTCCTCTAAAGTCCTCTAAAGTCATCTTCCGCCTTTAACCCGCCTTTTATCATCCTCCACTGTCCACTACCCTCCTCTACCGTCCTCTACCGTCCACTGCCCTCCTCTGCCGTCCTCTGCCGTCCTCTGCCGTCCTCTACCGTCCTCTACCGTCCTCTACCGTCCTCTACCGTCCTCTACCGTCCACTACCCTCCTCTGCCGTCCTCTACCGTCCTCTACCGTCCACTACCCTCCTCTACCCTCCTCTACTGTCCACTACGCTCCTCTACCCTCCTCTACGTACTCTACCCTCTACTGTCCTCTACGCTCCTCTACCCTCGTCTATGCTCCTGTACCGTCCTCTACCCTCCTCTACCCTCCTCTAGATCCTCTACCCTCCTCTACGCTCCTCTACCCTCCTCTACCCTCCTCTAAAGTTCTCTAAAGTCATCTTCCGCCTTCTACCCGCCTTCTACACACCTTCAACCCGCCTTCTACCATCCTCCACCGTCCTCTACCCTCCTCTGCCATCCTCTGCCGTCCTCTGCCGTCTTCTGCCGTCCTCTACCGTCCTCTACCGTCCTCTACCGTCCTCTACCCTCCTCTGCCGTCCTCTAACGTCCTCTACCGTCCTCTACCGTCCCTCTACCGTCCACTACCCTCCTCTGCCGTCCTCTACCGTCCACTACCGTCCTCTACCGTCCTCTACCGTCCACTACCGTCCTCTATCATCCTCTACCGTCCTCTACCGTCCTCTATCGTCCTCTACCGTCCTCTATCGTCCTCTACCGTCCTCTACCGTCCACTACCGTCCTCTACCGTCCTCTACCGTCCTCTACCGTCCTCTACCGTCCTCTACCGTCCACTACCCTCCTCTACCGTCCTCTACCGTCCTCTACCGTCCACTACCCTCCTGCCGTCCTCTACCGTCCTCTACCGTCCTCTGCCGTCCTCTGCCGTCCTCTACCGTCCTCTATCGTCCTCTACCGTCCTCTACCGTCCTCTACCGTCCTCTACAGTCCTCTACCGTCCCTCTACCGTCCTCTACCGTCCTCTACCGTCCTCTACCGTCCACTGCCCTCCTCTGCCGTCCTCTACCGTCCACTACCGTCCTCTACCGTCCTCTACCGTCCTCTACCGTCCACTACCCTCCTCTGACGTCCTCTACCGTCCTCTACCGTCCTCTACCGTCCAATACCGTCCTCTACCGTTCTCTACCGTCCACTACAGTCCTCTACCGTCCTCTACCGTCCTCTACCGTCCACTACCATCCTATACCGTCCTCTACCGTCCATTACCCTCCTCTACCGTCCTCTACCGTCCTCTACCGTCCACTACCCTCCTCTGCCGTCCTCTACCGTCCTCTACCGTCCACTGCCCTCCTCTGCCGTCCTCTACCCTCCTCTACCGTCCTCTACCGTCCACTACCGTCCTCTACCGTCCACTACCGTTCTCTACCGTCCTCTACCGTCCACTACCGTCCACTACCCTCCTCTGCCGTCCTCTGCCGTCCTCTACCGTCCACTACCCTCCTCTGCCGTCCTCTACCGTCCTCTACCGTCCTCTATCGTCCTCTACCGTCCACTACCGTCCACTACCGTCCACTACCGTCCACTACTGTCCTCTACCGTCCACTACCATCCTCTACCATCCTCTACCATCCTCTACGTCCTCTACCGTCCACTACCCTCCTCTGCCGTCCTCTACCGTCCTCTACCGTCCACTACCCTCCTCTGCCGTCCTCTACCGTCCTCTACCGTCCACTACCCTCCTCTGCCGTCCTCTACCGTCCTCTACCGTCCACTACCCTCCTCTGCCGTCCTCTACCGTCCTCTACCGTCCACTACCCTCCTCTGCCGTCCTCTACCGTCCTCTACCGTCCACTACCCTCCTCTGCCGTCCTCTGCCGTCCTCTACCGTCCACTACCCTCCTCTGCCGTCGTCTTCCGTCCTCTACCATCCTCTACCATCCTTTTCTCTCCTCTACCCTCCTCTACTGAACACTAGCCTCCTACCCTCCTCTACGTACTCTACCCTCTACTGTCCTCTACGCTCTTCTACCCTCGTCTATGCTCCTGTACCTGTCCTCTACCCTCCTCTACCCTCCTCTACGTCCTCTACCCTCCTCTACCCTCCTCTACGTCCTCTACCCTCCTCTAAAGTCCTCTAAAGTCATCTTCCGCCTTCTACCCGCCTTCTACACGCCTTCAACCCGCCTTCTACCATCCTCCACCGTCCTCTACCCTCCTCTGCCATCCTCTACTGTCCTCTACACTCCTCTACCCTCCTCTACGTCTTCTACCCTCTTCTACAGTCCTCTAAAGTCATCTTCCGCCTTCTACCCGCCTTCTACACGCCTTCAACCCGCCTTCTACCATCCTCCACCGTCCTCTGCCATCCTCTACCGTCCACTACCATCCTCTACCATCCTCTACCGTCCTCTACCGTCCTCTACCGTCCTCTACCCTCCTCTGCCGTCCACTACCGTCCTCTACCGTCCTCTACCGTCCACTACCGTCCTCTACTGTCCTCTACCGTCCTCTACCGTCCTCTACCGTCCTCTACCGTCCTCTACTGTCCTCTACGCTCCTCTACGCTCCTCTACCCTCGTCTATGCTCCTGTACCGTCCTCTACACTCCTCTACCCTCCTCTACGTCCTCTACCCTCCTCTACCCTCCTCTACGTCCTCTAACCTCCTCTAAAGTCCTCTAAAGTCATCTTCCGCCTTCTACCCACCTTCTACACCCCTTCAACCCGCCTTTTATCATCCTCCACTGTCCTCTACCCTCCTCTGCCATCCTCTATCGTCCTCTACACTCCTCTACCCTCCTCTACGTCCTCTACCCTCCTCTATAGTCCTCTAAAGTCATCTTCCGCCTTCTACCCACCTTCTACACGCCTTCAACCCGCCTTCTACCATCCTCCACCGTCCTCTACCCTCCTCTGCCATCCTCTACCATCCTCTACTGTCCTCTACCGTCCTCTACCGTCCACTACCGTCCACTACCGTCCACTACCGTCCTCTACACTCCTCTACCCTCCTCTACGTCCTCTACCCTCCTCTATAGTCCTCTAAAGTCATCTTCCGCCTTCTACCCGCCTTCTACCCGCCTTCTACACCCCTTCAACCCGCCTTTATCATCCTCCACTGTCCTCTACCCTCCTCTGCCATCCTCTATCGTCCTCTACACTCCTCTACCCTCCTCTACGTCCTCTACCCTCCTCTATAGTCCTCTAAAGTCATCTTCCGCCTTCTACCCACCTTCTACACGCCTTCAACCCGCCTTCTACCATCCTCCACCGTCCTCTACCCTCCTCTGCCATCCTCTACCATCCTCTACTGTCCTCTACCGTCCACTACCGTCCTCTACCGTCCTCTACCGTCCTCTACCGTCCACTACCGTCCTCTACACTCCTCTACCCTCCTCTACGTCCTCTACCCTCCTCTATAGTCCTCTAAAGTCATCTTCCGCCTTCTACCCGCCTTCTACACCCCTTCAACCCGCCTTTTATCATCCTCCACTGTCCTCTACCCTCCTCTGCCATCCTCTATCGTCCTCTACACTCCTCTACCCTCCTCTACGTCCTCTACCCTCCTCTATAGTCCTCTAAAGTCATCTTCCGCCTTCTACCCACCTTCTACACGCCTTCAACCCGCCTTCTACCATCCTCCACCGTCCTCTACCCTCCTCTGCCATCCTCTACCATCCTCTACTGTCCTCTACCGTCCACTACCGTCCTCTACCGTCCTCTACCGTCCTCTACCGTCCACTACCGTCCTCTACACTCCTCTACCCTCCTCTACGTCCTCTACCCTCCTCTATAGTCCTCTAAAATCATCTTCCGCCTTCTACCCGCCTTCTACCCGCCTTCTACACGCCTTCAACCCGCTTTTTATCATCCTCCACTGTCTTCTACCCTCCTCTGCCATCCTCTACCGTCCTCTACACTCCTCTACCCTCCTCTACGTCCTCTACCCTCCTCTATAGTCCTCTAAAGTCATCTTCCGCCTTCTACCCACCTTCTACACGCCTTCAACCCGCCTTCTACCATCCTCCACCGTCCTCTACCCTCCTCTGCCATCCTCTACCATCCTCTACTGTCCTCTACCGTCCTCTACCATCCTCTACCGTCCTCTAACGTCCTCTGCCCTCCTCTGCCCTCCTCTGCCCTCCTCTGCCCTCCTCTGCCGTCCTCTGCCGTCCTCTGCCGTCCTCTGCCGTCCTCTACCGTCCTCTACCGTCCTCTACCGTCCTCTACCGTCCTCTACCGTCCTCTACCGTCCTCTGCCCTCCTCTGCCGTCCTCCGCCGTCCTCTACCCTCCTCTGCCGTCCTCTACCGTCCACTACCGTCCACTACCGTCCTCTACCATCCTCTACCATCCTCTACCGTCCACTACAGTCCCCTACCGTCCTCTACCGTCCTCTACCGTCCTCTACCGTCCTCTACCGTCCACTACCGTCCACTACCATCCTCTACCGTCCTCTACCGTCATCTACCATCCACTACCGTCCTCTACCGTCCTCTACCGTCCTATACCGTCCTATACCGTCCTATACCGTCCTCTACCATCCATTACCCTCCTCTACCGTCCTCTACCGTCCTCTACCGTCCACTACCCTCCTCTGCCGTCCTCTACCGTCCACTACCCTGCTCTGCCGTCCTCTACCGTCCTCTAACGTCCTCTACCCTCCTCTACCGTCCTCTACCGTCCTCAACCATCCTCTACCATCCTCTACCGTCCTCTACCGTCCACTACCGTCCTCTACCGTCCACTACCGTCCTCTACCGTCCACTACCGTCCTCTACCGTCCTCTACCGTCCTCTACCGTCCACTACCATCCTCTACCATCCTCTACCATCCTCTACCCTCCTCTACCGTCCTCTACCGTCCTCCACCGTCCTCCGCCATCCTCTACCGTCCTCTACCGTCCTCTACCGTCCACTACCGTCCTCTACCGTCCTCTACCGTCCTCTACCGTCCTCTACCGTCCTCTACCGTCCTCTACCGTCCTCTACCATCCTCTACCATCCTCTACGGTCCTCTACCGTCCTCTACCGTCCTCTACCGTCCTCTACCGTCCTCTACCGTCCTCTACCGTCCTCTACCGTCCACTACCGTCCTCTACCGTCCTCTACCGTCCTCTACCGTCCTCTACCGTCCTCTACCATCCTCTACCGTCCTCTACGCTCCTCTACCCTCGTCTATGCTCCTGTACCGTCCTCTACCCTCCTCTACGTCCTCTACCCTCCTCTAAAGTCCTCTAAAGTCATGTTCCGCCTTCTACCCACCTTCTACATGCCTTCAACCCGCCTTCTACCATCCTCCACCGTCCTCTACCCTCCTCTGCCATCCTCTACCGTCCTCTACCGTCCTCTACCGTCCTCCACCGTCCTCCACCGTCCTCCACCGTCCTCTACCCTCCTCTACCGTCCTCTACCGTCCTCTACCGTCCTCTACCGTCCACTACCGTCCTCTACCGTCCTCTACCGTCCACTACCGTCCTCTACCGTCCTCTACCGTCCTCTACCGTCCTCTACCATCCTCTACCATCCTCTGCCGTCCACTACCGTCCACTACCGTCCTCCACCGTCCTCTACCCTCCTCCGCCATCCTCTACCCTCCTCTGCCATCCTCTACCCTCCTCTACTGTCCTCTACCGTCCTCTACCATCCTCTACCATCCTCTACCATCCTCTACCGTCCTCTACCGTCATCTACCGTCATCTACCGTCCTCTACCATCCTTCACCGTCCTTCACCGTCCTTCACCGTCCTCTACCGTCCTCTACCGTCCTCTACGGTCCTCTACCGTCCTCTACCGTCCTCTACCGTCCTCTACGGTCCTCTACCGTCCACTACCGTCCACTACCGTCCTCTACCGTCCTCTACCGTCCTCTACCGTCCTCTACCATCCTCTACCGTGCTCTACCCTCCTCTACTGTCCACTACCCTCCTCTACCCTCCTCTACGTACTCTACCTCACTGTCCTCTACGCTCCTCTACCCTCGTCTATGCTCCTGTACCGTCCTCTACCCTCCTCTACGTCCTCTACCCTCCTCTAAAGTCCTCTAAAGTCATCTTCCGCCTTCTACACGCCTTCAACCCGCCTTTTATCATCCTCCACTGTCCTCTACCCTCCTCTGCCATCCTCTACCGTCCTCTACACTCCTCTGCCATCCTCTACCGTCCTCTACACTCCTCTACCCTCCTCTACGTCCTCTACCCTCCTCTATAGTCCTCTAAAGTCATCTTCCGCCTTCTACCCACCTTCTACACTCCTTCAACCCGCCTTCTACCATCCTCCACCGTCCTCTGCCCTCCTCTGCCGTCCTCTACCGTCCTCTACCGTCCCTCCACCGTCCTCCGCCGTCCTCCGCCGTCCTCCGCCGTCCACTACCGTCCTCCGCCGTCCTCTACCCTCCTCTGCCGTCCTCTGCCGTCCTCTGCCGTCCTCTACCGTCCTCTACCGTCCTCTACCGTCCTCTACCGTCCTCTACCGTCCTCTACCGTCCTCTACCGTCCACTACCGTCCACTACCGTCCTCTACCGTCCTCTACCGTCCTCTACCGTCCTCTACCGTCCTCTACCATCCTCTTCCCTCCTATACTGTCCTTTACTTTCCCTCTTAGTGTCCAGAGCCTGCTTTACTGCCAACCCTGCAGCTGTCAGCACACCTGTGCGGTCTCTCAACACCCACATTAATAGGCCCTCCAGGGGTTTAATCTATTTAACCCTCCACTCTACCATGTTGCCACTCCCAAGCCCAGCCAGTCCAGCTCCGCCCTGGAAATACAGCAGGGACACAGCCTCTCCTGGAAGGTCAAATACCTTTATAACCTGCAATATAGCCACCAGATTACCTGACACTTACTCCAGAGATATGATGTGATTGGTTTGGGCCAGGCTGTTCCTATGTGTGTGCGTGCGTGCGTGTGTATGCCCGTGCTGTGTGTGTGTGCATGCGGAGGTGTGTATGCGTTCGTGTGCATGTTTGTGTGTGTGTGTGCGTGCCTGTGTGTGTGTGTACTCACCCTAGAGAGTAGACCCGGCAGTGTTGGATGTGTATCCGTTGTGCCAGGCTGAACCTGCTGTCCAAACACACTGCCCAGCGCCCCTCTGGCCCCTCCTGACCTCCCTGTACCACGGGGCTCTCTGGGGAAGGGGGGGCACAAAACTCCTGTAGGTAGACAGGGGTCATTAATACACCTGTCCCCAAAAATATAATTGTCATCATTATTATCATTGCCATCGTTATCATTATCGTAATTGTGATCACCATCGTTGTCATTAGCGTAATCGTTATAATCATCGCCATCGTTACCATTATCGTAATTGGTATCATCATCACCATCATTTCCATTATCGTAATTGGTATCATCATCACCATCGTTAACATTATCGTAATTGGTATCATCATCACCATCGTTAACATTATCGTAATTGGTATCAACATCACCATCGTTAACATTATCGTAATTGGTATCAACATCACCATCGTTAACATTATCGTAATTGGTATCAACATCACCATCGTTAACATTATCGTAATTGGTATCAACATCGCCATCGTTAACATTATCGTAATTGGTATCAACATCACCATCGTTAACATTATCGTAATTGGTATCAACATCACCATCGTTAACATTATCGTAATTGGTATCAACATCACCATCATTTCCATTATCGTAATTGGTATCAACATCACCATCGTTAACATTATCGTAATTGGTATCAACATCACCATCATTTCCATTATCGTAATTGGTATCAACATCACCATCGTTAACATTATCGTAATTGGTATCAACATCACCATCGTTAACATTATCGTAATTGGTATCAACATCACCATCGTTAACATTATCGTAATTGGTATCATCATCACCATCCTTAACATTATCGTAATTGGTATCAACATCACCGTCGTTAACATTATCGTAATTGGTATCATCATCACCATCGTTAACATTATCGTAATTGGTATCATCATCACCATCCTTAACATTATCGTAATTGGTATCAACATCACCATCGTTAACATTATCGTAATTGGTATCATCATCACCATCCTTAACATTATCGTAATTGGTATCAACATCACCGTCGTTAACATTATCGTAATTGGTATCATCATCACCATCCTTAACATTATCGTAATTGGTATCAACATCACCGTCGTTAACATTATCGTAATTGGTATCATCATCACCATCCTTAACATTATCGTAATTGGTATCAACATCACCATCGTTAACATTATCGTAATTGGTATCATCATCACCATCCTTAACATTATCGTAATTGGTATCAACATCACCATCGTTACCATTATCGTAATTGGTATCAACATCACCATCATTTCCATTATCGTAATTGGTATCAACATCACCATCGTTAACATTATCGTAATTGGTATCAACATCACCATCGTTAACATTATCGTAATTGGTATCAACATCACCATCATTTCCATTATCGTAATTGGTATCAACATCACCATCGTTAACATTATCGTAATTGGTATCAACATCACCATCGTTAACATTATCGTAATTGGTATCAACATCACCATCATTTCCATTATCGTAATTGGTATCAACATCACCATCGTTAACATTATCGTAATTGGTATCAACATCACCATCGTTAACATTATCGTAATTGGTATCATCATCACCATCCTTAACATTATCGTAATTGGTATCATCATCACCATCCTTAACATTATCGTAATTGGTATCAACATCACCATCGTTAACATTATCGTAATTGGTATCATCATCACCGTCGTTAACATTATCGTAATTGGTATCAACATCACCATCGTTAACATTATCGTAATTGGTATCATCATCACCATCCTTAACATTATCGTAATTGGTATCATCATCACCATCCTTAACATTATCGTAATTGGTATCAACATCACCATCGTTAACATTATCGTAATTGGTATCATCATCACCATCCTTAACATTATCGTAATTGGTATCATCATCGCCATCGTTAACATTATCGTAATTGGTATCAACATCACCATCGTTAACATTATCGTAATTGGTATCATCATCACCATCCTTAACATTATCGTAATTGGTATCATCATCACCGTCGTTAACATTATCGTAATTGGTATCAACATCACCATTGTTAACATTATCGTAATTGGTATCATCATCACCATCCTTAACATTATCGTAATTGGTATCATCATCACCATCGTTAACATTATCGTAATTGGTATCAACATCACCATCGTTAACATTATCGTAATTGGTATCAACATCACCATCGTTAACATTATCGTAATTGGTATCAACATCACCATCGTTAACATTATCGTAATTGGTATCAACATCACCATCGTTAACATTATCGTAATTGGTATCACCATCGTTATAATCATCCACGTCATATACCATAGTTATGCTTGCCCCTGTCCCATCACATGTTCACCACACACACCCACATACTGTACACACATTCTGAGATTCATTCACCAGGTGCCTTATTCCTATTTCAACATGTTTTTCTTTCTCATCTTGCAGCACTCTCTCAATTTCTCCTCCTCTACCCCTCGCCTTCTTTTCCTTTTGGTTTCAGTAAAGGAGAAAAGATTGGATTTAGTGTTAAGAAATGCATCCTCCATCCTTAACATGATTCTCCATCCCACAACAAGTGACAGGGCACCTTCATCTTGTCTTAATGTTCAAGGATTCCATTGACAAAGGAGAAAGAAAACGCTTCCCAAGGTGAATGACAGGTTCAGCTAGTGCCAGTCAACAATTCAATTGTGTGTGTGTGTGTGTGTGTGTGTGTGTGTGTGTGTGTGTGTGTGTGTGTGTGTGTGTGTGTGTGTGTGTGTGTGTGTGTGTGTGTGTGTGTGTGTGTGTGTATCCTGAATGTCTGAGTGTGTGTGGGTGGGAGGTTTTGAAACAGACAGGATTTATGACTGTTTGCTGTCTGATTGCTTTATCTCTACTGTCTCCAGAGACTGTCTGAACTTGACTGGGCCAGCGGACATTGACAGAGACTGAGACTGATCATGTGCTGTAATCACAATGTCTTTCCCTTACAGACTGCAGCTTAGGCTGTGTGGCTCCCTGTGTGGGATACTGTCCAGTCCACTGCTCTGCAGAGACCGGTGACTAATCCTTCTCTTTCTCAACCTCATTGAACCATCATGTTAATAACAGTCTGACTAAAACCATGATTTGATCTGTGTTCTGATCTCTCCTGCATTGTATCATAGTGATCCTGTGCTAGACCCATATCCATGTCTGTTATTTGTCTCTTACAGCATTCATTAACCACTCCATCTGCCCTTTACAAAGTCTGTTGACATTTCTGCATTCTTTCCCATGCCACAAAAAATAATGGACAAATGTTTCCTATCTGTAAGGAGTCTAGAATCTTTAGGGGCGTTCTTTCTCTTTGTGATGTCATAAGGCTTTGGAATGTCTTGTTTCCGACTGCTTCAATCTTTAGAAGAGAAACATTTATCCATAGAGATGAATATGCCATTTGGCCTCTCCTAACAGAGCTTATGACATAAAAGGAAGGCAGGACGTAACAAAGACATTGTAAAAAAGAGCCATACCAAAAACATAAAATACCGAATGGAATAGAATTTTAAACAGCCCTTTATCCATCCATGTATGGCTGTGGTAGTGATGATTCTGTTGTATTGGAAGATTTTTGCTTTGCTGTTGAAGTTCATAATGTGGTTGGTTATGTGCTGTAGCGGTTCATAATTGCATAACCAGCAAAAGTGTGTGGTATAGGTAGCAACACATCTGCCACGCTGATCCTCAACACCAGGGGTGCATGCTCAGTCCCCTCCTGTACTCCCTGTTCATCCACAACTGCATGGCCAAGAGTGACTCCAACACCATCATTAAGTTTGCAGACGACACAACAGTGGTAGGCCTGATCACCAACAACGAGGAGACAGCCTTTAGGGAGGAAGTTAGAGACCTGGCCGTGTGGTGCCTGAATAACAACCTTTCCCTCAACGTAACCAAGACTAAGGACATGATTGTGGACTACAGGAAAAGGAGGACCGAGCACACCCCCATTCTCATCGACGGGGCTGTAGTGGAGCAGTTTGAGAGCTTCAAGTTCCTTGGTGTCCACATCACCAACGAACTAGAATGGTCCAAACACACCAAGACAGTCATGGAGAGGGCACAACAAAGCCTATTCCCCCTCAGGAAACTAAAAATATCCTCAAAAGGTTCTACAACTGTAACATAGAGAACATCCTGACTGGTTGCATCACTGCCTGGTAAATTAATTGCTCAGCCTCTGGCCGCAAGAAACTACAGAGGGTAGTGCGTACGGCCCAGTACATCACTGGTGCTAAGCTGCCTGCCATCCAGGACCTCTACACCAGGCAGTGTCGGAGGAAGGCCCTAAAAATGGTCAAAGACCTCAGCCACCCCAGTCATAGACTGTTCTCTCTACTACCGCATGGCAAGCGGTACAGGAGTGCTAAGTCTAGGACAAAAAGGCTTCTCAACAGTTTTACCCCCAAGCCATAAGACTCTTGAACAGGTAATCAAATGGCTACCCGGACTATTTGCATTGTGTGCCCCCCAACCCCTCTTTTACACTGCTGCTACTCTCTGTTTATCATATATGCATAGTCACTTTAACTATACATTCATGTACATACTCCCTCAATTGGGCCGAGCAACCAGTGCTCCCGCACATTGACTAACCGGGCTATCTGCATTGTGTCCCACCACCCGCCAACCCCTCTTTTACATGACTGCTACTCTCTGTTCATCATATGTGCATAGTCACTTTAACCATATCTACATGTACATACTACCTCAATCAGCCTGACTAACCAGTGTCTGTATGTAGCCTCGCTACTTTTATAGCCTCGCTACTGTATATAGCCTGTCTTTTTACTGTTGTTTTATTTCTTTACCTACCCATTGTTCACCTAATACCTTTTTTGCACTATTGGTTAGAGCCTGGAAGTAAGCATTTAACTGTAAGGTCTACACCTGTTGTATCCAGCGCACTTGACAAATAAACTTTGATTTGATTTGGGTATTGAACAGTATTGGCCCATCATTGTTGTTCATCTGAACAAGTGTTTTACTGCATCAGTATTCTTTCTATATCGTGAGCTATGATGAATCTACTCTGTACAGAGAGGTTGTGACACTTTGTTGTCATTTTGAATACACTGCAACACTGCAATATATTATATTTATCAATCGTGTGTGTGTGTGTTTGTTTGCTCGTGTGCGTGTGTGTGTGTGTGTGTGTGTGTGTGTGTGTGTGTGTGTGTGTGTGTGTGTGTGTGTGTGTGTGTGTGTGTGTGTGTGTGTGTGTGTGTGTGTGTGTGTGTGTGTGTGTGTGTGTGTGTGTGTGTGTGTGTGTGTGTGTGTGTGTGTGTGTGTGTGTGTATATATACTGAGTGAACAAAACATGAGGAACACCTTCCTAATATTAAGTTGCACCCCACCACTTTGCCCTCAGAACAGCCTCCATTCGTCAGGACATGGACTCTACAAGGTGCCAAAATTGTTGACTCCAATGCTTCTCACAGTTATGTCAAGTTGTCTGGATGTCCTTTGGGTGGGTGGACCATTCTTGATACACATAGGAAACTGTTGAGTGTGAAAACCCAGCAGCGTTCCAGTTCTTGACACACTCAAACCGGTGTGCCTGGTACCTACTACCATCCCCTGTTCTAGGGGATATTTTGTCTTGCCCATTCACCCTCTGATTTGCACATACACAATCCATGTCTCAATTGTCTCAAGGCTTAAAAATCCTTCTTTAACCCGTCTCCTCCTCTTCATCGACACTGATTGAAGTGGATTTAACAGGTGACATCAATAAGAGATCTTAGCTTTCACCTGGATTAACTTGGTCATGTCATGGAAAGAGAAGGTGTTCCTAATGTTTTGTACACTCAGTGTATATGTGTGTGTGTTTATGCAGTATGTATGTGTGTGTAATTCTATTCATTGCACAATCCCAGTGCAGTGTGTCTCTCTCAGAGGCTGAGTTCTGCCAACCACGACGTCAGTCAGAATTACTGCTGAGGTACACTGTAATCTCCATGGCAACTCCCTCTCCGCCTGTCAGTGTAGATGATGGATGACTCACCCCCAACTACCCGCCTTCACGCACCCTTCCCTCCACCCACACAAACAACCACCCCTCCATCCACACACACCCCCCTCCGCGCACACACACACACACACACACACTCCCCCATAGGCTTATTCATTATGAGCAGCATGCCTGCCATGCTAGATATAGAGTAGATGTTTTATTATTAGAAGGGCTGTAGGCCCACAGTATATGAAAGACAAGATAATAAGTTGCCAATGTTTCTTAACTTAATTTGAATGCCTTCATTATCAGAAAATACTTGGACTGTTAGCAAGGATCCGATGTACCATTTAAACACCTTCACCGATGCTGAAGCCTCCATCACACAGAGCATATTTTGCTGACTGTAAGACACAAGGACATAAAAGCCAAGTTTGTCTTTTTCTCTCAATCTTCATCCTCACACAACACAACAACGTTTCAATCGATTGGTTGTTATTTCCTATGGCACAGACAATCTAACAAGGCAAGATCCTCTCATTGATGTAGTAGGAACCAGACGAATCAGACGAATCAGACAAATCAGAATGCCATCTCTATGGTAATCATTAGAGTAATGACCCATGTGTGAGCTGTCAAGCAAGACAACATCTTTTTCAATGAGCATAATATGAAAAGGGTGCTTTGTTTGCAGTTAGAGTTGGTTATTCTCTGTTTATTTACCAGTTAGACCTTTATGCAACTCTGACTGGCATGACAAAGTACTGTACTGAATCATCTATAGAAGCTTTAGTTCAAGTCAGCCTCCACAGCAGCAGCTAATTTGAATAACCATTCAGTGTCCCAAATGGCACCCTATTCCCAACACAGTGCACCACTAAGTAGTGCACTACAGTGACTATGGTGCAATTTGAGAACAGTCACATGGTCCTGCAGCCACTTTGGTCTCCCTCCCCGATTCTAAACAGTGCAACGTTCTAGAAACAGGACACTCCATCTGGCTTTATAATCTAGATCAGATACAGTATCTACAATATTCATTCACTGCACTTGTATTATGTTAACATGTACACTGCATGTATCTGTGTATATCTGAATATTGTACAGATATGACATGTAATAACATTGTGTGAGCCCCAAATGGTACCCCATTCCCTATAAAGTGTAGTCCTTTTGACTAGAGCCCTGGTCCAAGGTAGAGAACTATATAGGAAGTAGGGTGCCATTTGAGACACAGGCATTGACTGAGTGTGACCCACCTGTGGTGTAGTGATGTAGCTGAGGAACCTCCGTGCTTCCTCCTCCAGGGAGTGGTTGTCACTGGCCCACGGCTCCAGTTCTATGTGCCACCTGGCAGACTGAGAGAAGGAACAGGGACACAGAGAGAGAGAGAGAGAGAGAGAGAGAGAGAATCGCTGTGTTCCAGCAATCAATCCCCACATTGGACAACTAGAGAAGTACATCCTATAGTGTGGTTGTGTTTGCACTGTAATTGCATGGGTCAAACACTGTGACCACTGTTAATGACTGCTGGTGCTGGGTTATTTAACTATAATGATAGGCTGATGATAACTGGATCATGTCATTGTCAATTGTCTGTGTTCCCTTCCTGTGTTTTCATGTGGACAGTATTAGAGTGTGCATGTGTTGTCATGTGTGGTAACTGCACACTAATACATGGTGATGTTGATGTTCTCCCCTCTCAGGCGCAGCTGGACCACAGGACTATGGGCTAGTCCCAAATGGCACCCTATACCCTACATAGTGCACTACTTTTGACCAGAACGTTATGGACCTTGGACAAAAGTAGTGCACTATAAAGGGAATAGGGTGCCATTTGGGTTAGACTCACTGCTTAGGCCACATCTGTCAGACTGTCAGTGCAGAACCTCTCAATGACGTCAGGGGAGTGTTTAGATCAAAGTATGCAGTTCAGTGTTTTTCTCCTCTCTCTTCAATCCATATACATTTGCTCTTGCTCTGTCTCTTTCTAATCGTTTCTGTTTGCTTCTTACTTTCTCTCTCCCTGTCTGTCTCTCTTTCTGTTTCCTTTGCTCTACCCCTCATATGGCCCTAGCCTAGAACCATGTGTGTCTACTTTCCCCATCGCTCCTTATATTTTCCGCTCTTGTTCCCCCTTCTTCCTATCTTTCTCTTCCTTCCTGACCCTTTTCCCTTCTCAAAGGGTTTCAACAGAACATGTTCCAGACACATTTGTTTACAATCCTCAACCTTGTCCCTTCTACAAAGAGAGAAAGACAGAACAACCCCGCTGGAATCCAATCCTTCACTCTAGTGCTGTACATTTGTAACGGGGAATGAGAATGAAATGTTTTCTGCCATTTCTCCTGTCAACCTAGACCAAGAGGTTGTTTATAACTCACCTCTGTGACAATTTCATTTGTCTCAGCTCAGCAACAGCTTTCTCTATGACAGGCCATCTTAGATATTCCTGCTGCTAGTTTAACCAAGTCAAATTGTGCGGACAGGCTCATGTTGAGTATAGAGGTTATTAACCCCTGCTGTTCTTCTCTGTTAGTAATTCAACGAATCATCGATTTCCTCTGTCAAACCATCAGAATGTCAGTCTGTCCGCCCCCCGTCTCAGGTTGAAATGATTTCAGTAATGATGTGTGATCATAAATAATGTATGCAGGCCAGCAGATATTATTGGTGTGGCCGCCATTCCTTTTCTAGGTTTTTCTTTGTTTGTTTTTCATATCTGTTTCTCTTGTTTTTCTGCTTGTGATTTCCTCTGTCCCTGTGTGATAGTGTTTCATTAAGCAGAGCTCGGAGGGGAGAAAAGACACAAAAACATAATTGGGCAATTAGTCAGAACAGGAGTAGAAGAGGGAGGGAGGGAGGTAGAGGGGGAGGCAGAGAGAGAGAGAGAGAGGGGGGAGAAGAAGATTGAGAAAGAGGGAGAGACAGAAAGAAGAAGAGAGAGAAGAAGAGGAGGATGGGGGTTACAGTGGCTCAGGAGATTGCAGACCCTCTCATCTCTGTCAAATCATATTGCCTTCACCCCCTGAGCTTTTCTACTGAAAATCCCTCACTTGTGATGCTGGGCTGGTGCTATGAAGCTTTCAGCATGCAAGCCTTTTAGCTCTGTCTGCAGTAAGCCATTCCTACTACTAGGCCTACCATTCGAAAGCACGACAATTACCATGGAGAAAAACAGCACAGAAATCTGAGACCAGACTACACTATACATCAACACAGATCTGGGACCAGACTACACTATACATCAACACAGTGATCTGGGACCAGACTACACTATACATCAACACAGAGATCTGGGACCAGACTACACTATACATCAACACCCCTCAGAGCCTGGTTCCTCTCTAGGTTTCTTCCTCGGTTCCAGCCTTTCTAGGAGTTTTTCCTAGCCACTGTGCTTCTACACCTGCATTGCTTGCTGTTTTGGGTTTTAGGCGGGGTTTCTGTACAGCACTTTGTGACATTAGCTGATGTAAGAAGGGCTTTATAAATACATTTGATTGATTGATATAGCCCCTCCCTCAGTGTATAGCCCCTCCCTCAGTTTATAGCCCCTCCCTCAGCCTGAAGCCCCTGTGAAAGCCACCTGTCGTGGACTGAACATCAGTGAACATCAGGCCCTGACACCCACAGATTAACAGGGAAATATTTGGGTTGGGTATTTAACTGGGGATCAGGGATGGGTGGATTATGAGCCATTTGGCCAGGGGTGGAGGTGTGTGACTGCTTTCAGAGAATGAGAATCTGCCTTCGGTTTTAATTACCCTTCTGAGAAGAATTACCTTAGAGGACCCAACACTGTAATGTATTCCAGCCCCCCAGTAATGTCGTGTTCTGATTTCCTTCTTTCCCTTGTTCTTATTTGATGAGGAAATGTAATTGCTTGGGCAGGGAGTTTTCTCATCACACACACCTGGATGCTCTAAATCAGACAGAACATACCCCTGACAGACACAGAGAGACAGACACAGAGAGACAGACACAGAGAGACAGACACAGAGAGACAGACACAGAGAGACAGACACAGAGAGACAGAGTGATTCCGTTGAGATGTGTCCCTACAGTCTCTTCAGAAGGGGCTCCTGTAACAATAGAAGATATAATAAAAAAATGTAAAAAACCTGGTCACAGCATCAGATCCTGGCTTCAATGTGATGTTACCCAGGCTTGACGTTCTCAACTTGTTTCTGCCTGCAGGCTCGTGTGTGTGTGTGTGTGTGTGTGTGTGTGTGTGTGTGTGTGTGTGTGTGTGTGTGTGTGTGTGTGTGTGTGTGTGTGTGTGTGTGTGTGTGTGTGTGTGTGTGTGTGTGTGTGTGTGTGTGTGTGTGTGTGTGTGTGTGTGTGTGTGTGTGTGTGTGTGTGTGTGTGAGACTGCTGTGTGGTGATGGGATTACTGTTAGATCCGCTGATCAGTGGAGCAGCAACAAGCCATCAACACCTCCAGGACACCTCAGTTAATCAGACTGAGGCAGAGTATCATCTGCTCTCTCTCTCTCTGCTCTCAGTCCTTAATCTCTATCTATCAGATCTTTCCCAGACCCACTACTGTGGTATAAATGTGTGCTGGTAGGCTAGCAGGCGTAGTTTGCAGGAAGAAAATGAAGACAGTCAAACTATACTACTCACAGATTTCTATTCACTCTGTAACTGAAGAAATGTTTGGGCACTCAGTTCCTCCTCAGGGAGGTAGTTCTATGCCAGTGTGTTAGGTAACGTGGTGAAAGACTTCAACAGTCATGTTAGCTCAAGGTTGTCTTGGCAGGTTTACAATTGGTGAGTCATGGAGAGTGGGAGAAAAGGTTATGCCTTTTTCAGTGCCCTGCCCTTCAGAGGTGTGAGCACTGAGCAGCGAGACAGATGGGCTAACCATAAATAATCCCTAGAACTGATAGAGGGGTGAACGTAGGGTGGGTAGAGGGGTGAAGGGGTAGAGGAGTGAAGGGGTAGAAGGGTGGTGAGGTAGAGGGGTGAAGGGGTAGAGGGGTGGTGGGTAGAGGAGTGAAGGGGTAGAAGGGTGGTGAGGTAGAGAGTGAGGAGGTGGAGAGTGGAGGAACAATAATTGTAATCTACTCTTATTCCACAATGCCCTTTCCCACCTGGACAAAAGGAACACGTGAGAATGCTGTTCATCGACTACAGCTCAGTGTTCAACACCATAGTGCCCACGAAGCTCATCACTAAGATAAGGACCCTGGGACTAAACCCCTCCCTCTGCAACTGGATCCTGGACTTCCTGACGGGTCACCCCCAGGCGGTAAAGGTAGGTAACAACATGTCTGCCACGCTGATCCTCAACACTGGGGCCCCTCAGGGGAGTGTGCTTAGTCCCCTCCTGTACTCTCTGTTCACCCACAACTGTGTGGCCAAACACGACTCCAACACCATCATTAAGTTTGCTGACAACACAACAGTGGTAGGCCTGATCACCGACAACGATGAGACAGCCTATAGGGAGGAGGTCAGAGACCTGGCAGTGTGGTGCCAGGAGAACAACCTCTCCCTCAATGTGATCAAGACAAATGAGCTGATCATGGACTACAGGAAAAGGCTGTAGTGGAGCGGGTCGAGAGTTTCAAGTTCTTTGGTGTCCACATCACCAATGAATTATCATGCTCTAAACACATCAATACAGTTGTGAAGAGGGCAAGACAACACCTTTTCCCCCTCAGGAGACTGAAAAGATTTGGTATGGGTTCCCAGAACCTCAAAAAGTTCAACAGCTGTACCATCGAGAGCATCCTGACCGGTTGCATCACCACCTGGTATGGCAACTGCTCAGCATCTGACCGTAAGGCGCTAAAGAGGGTAGTGTGTACGGCCCAGTACATCACTGGGGCCAAGCTTCCTGCCATCCAGGACCTCTATACCAGGCGTGTCAGAGGAAAGCCCAAAATATTGTCAGAGTCTCCAGTCACCCAAGTCATAGACTGTTCTCTCTGCTTACCGCATGGCAAGTGGTAGTGGAGCACCAAGTCTAGGACCAAAAGGCTCCTTAACAGCTTCCACCCCCGAGCCATAAGACTGCTGAACAATGAATAAAATGACCAGCTGAAATATTTACATTAACACCCCCCCCCTTTGTTTTTACACTGCTGCTACTCACTGTTTATTGTCACTTCACCCCTACCTACATGTACAAATGACCTCTAACCTGTACACCCGCACATTGACTCAGTACCAGTACTCCCTGCATATAGACTCGTTGTTGTTATTTTATTGTGTTACTTTTTATCATTTTGTACTTCAGTTTATTTAGTAAATAAGGAAGCTTGTAAGTAAGCATTTCACGGTAAGGTCTACACTTGTTGTATTCGGCGCATGTGACAAATAAAGTTTGATTTTATTTGAGAGAGAGAGAAGGAGAAGTTTCTACATATCTGATATGGCCTTATCTACAAGTTCTGGAAATGTGAAGTCCCACTGGGCACAAACTGGTTGAATGAACTGTTTCCACATCATATGAACAAAAACAAATCTATGTGATGATGTTGAATCAATGTGGAAAACTGATTGGATTTGCAAAAAGTCATACACTTAAAGGAGTTTAGGTCATTTGTGTGTGTTTTTTTGGTCATTTGTGTCACTCACATTTGACCCTAAATCCAATGAGATGGTTACATTTTGTTCTTGAAAAGTAAATCAAACTAGACTCTGAACTGATGTCTGTGCCCAGAGGGGTAGAACTGAACAGAAATCAGAAGGTCTGTGTCTGCTGTACAGTATAAGTGAAAGCTAAAGGTGAACTGTCTGCATAGCTGAAGACACCATGATACATACAGGCACTGAGATGCCAAGTCTGCTCTGTCTGTCTGCTGGACATGGTCCAGGTCTGGTCCAGGTCTGGTACCTGCTGTTACACTGCCTGGCATCTTCAACAGAACAGGTGGGATAACAAGTCCCCCCTCCTCTTTGGGTTGTGCAAATTGGTTTAGTACGGAGGGAGGTTTTGGGTGGGCATTATAGCCAATCCTAAACATGCGGTGTGGGACATCATCTCTCCCACAGCCTATTAGCTGCCTCCATCCACCTGTTAAAACTTCAACTCACCGGGTGTCTCTTTTCAACAAAACATTTGGTTTAAATGAGTTTGGGGTGCCTGCTGCTGTTGAAATTGAATTCAGGAAATATATTATTACAAACACATCCCAGCCTGTTGTTTTTCAGTACAGTATTTAGCCTTGCTTAGCGTTCTGGGCCAATGTCACACACACTGTTATTATCTTCTGTTGATTTATCCCTCTTTATTTTTTACAAGTAGGAGATCATCCATCTCGATCACTCCCCCCTCCCTTCCCCCTCCCTTCCCTTCCCCTCCCTTCCCTTCCCTTCCCTTCCCCCTCCCTCCCTCCCTTCCCCCCTCCCTCCCTCCCTCCCCCTCCCTCCCTTCCCCCTCCCTCCAATCCAATCTCCAAAAGACTACAATCTTAGGAAAAAGGGTGCTATCTAGAACCTAAAAGGTTTCTTCGGCTGTCCCCATTGGCAAACCCTTTAAACAACCCTTTTGGTTCCAGGTAGAAGCCTATTAGGTTCCATGTAGAATCCTCTCTAAATGGAACCAAAAAGAGTTCTACCTGGAACCAAAAAGGTTCTACCTGTAACCAAAAAGGTTCTACCTGGAACCAAAAAGGTTCTACCTGGAACCAAAAATAGTTATCCTATGGGGACAGCCGAAGAAACATTTTGGAACCCTAGGGGGCTTCTGCTCTCGATGGGAATCTACTACTGGTAGCATGACTTTATGTTAGGTCCTTGGAGGTCAAGGGGTTAAGGCTATTATAAGATTAGAGCAAAATAGAGCCAAAGTGGTGGTCTTATTGAGGACCCACCCATAGAAAATGGAATTCCATAGATATCATAAAAAACCAATATGGGTTCAGAAATCAAAATGGATTGAGGTGAATTGTTCTGCTCATAATGGTAAGACAATGGTAGGCAAATGTATACAGTAATAGGCCAACTGCAGGAATGATTAATATGCCAGCCACACTTAATCCATGTATTACAGCCTTGAGGTTTAATTTAGGTATGGCTGGTTTCGTCTCAACAATCCCAGCTCAGAGCTGGTGTATAGCTCAGTGTACAGGGAGAATATAACCAAATTAAAGTGGGAGGATTACGCTAGTCCTTTTAATAAAGACCATAATCTGACTGGGATTAAGCTAGGTTTAAAGGAAAAGTGACGGAGGGAGAAGGGGATAGAGGGAGGGAGGGAGAGAGGGAGAAGGGGTTATAGAGGGAGGGAGAGAGGGAGGGAGGGAGGGAGGGAGGGAGGGGGTTAGAGGGAGGGAGGGGTTAGAGGGAGAGAGGGAGAGAGGGAGAAGGGGATAGAGAGAGGGAGAAGGTAATAGAGGGAGGGAGTTAGGGGAAGGGGATAGAGGGAGGGAGAGAGGGAGAGAGGGAGAAGGGGATAGAGAGAGGGAGAAGGTAATAGAGGGAGGGAGTTAGGGAGAAGGGGATAGAGGGAGGGAGGGAGGGAGGGAGGGAGGGAGGGAGGGAGGGAGGGAAGGGGTTAGGAGGGAGAGAGGGAGAGAGGGGAGAAGGGGATAGAGAGAGGGAGAAGGTAATAGAGGGAGGGAGTTAGGGAGAAGGGGATAGAGGGAGGGAGGGAGGGGGGAGGGAGGGAGGGAGGGAGGGAGGGAGGGAGGGAGAGGGAGAAGGGGATAGAGAGAGGGAGAAGGTAATAGAGGGAGGGAGTTAGGGAGAAGGGGATAGAGGGAGGGAGAGACGGACAAGGGGATAGAGGGAGGGAGAGAGGGAGAAGGGGATAGAGGGATGGAGAGAGGGAGAAGGGGATAGAGGGAGGGAGACGGGGAATAGAGGGAGGGAGTTAGGGAGAAGGGGATGGAGGGAGAGAGGGAGAAGGGGATAGAGGGAGGGAGCGAGGGAGAAGGGGATAGAGGGAGGGAGAGAGGGAGAAGGGGATAGAGGGAGGGAGCGAGGGAGAAGGGGATAGAGGGAGGGAGACAGGGAATAGAGGGAGGGAGTTAGGGAGAAGGGGATAGAGGGAGGGAGAAGGGGATAGAGGGAGGGAGAGAGGGAGAAGGGGATAGAGGGAGGGAGGGAGGGAGGGAGGGAGAGAGGGAGAAGGGGATAGAGGGAGGGAGAGAGGGAGAAGGGGATAGAGGGAGGGAGAGAGGGAGAAGGGGATAGAGGGAGGGAGAGAGGGAGGGAGAAGGGGATAGAGGGAGGGAGCAAGGGAGCGAGGGAGAAGGGTATAGAGGGAGGGAGAGGGAGAAGGGTATAGAGGGGAGGGAGAGAGGGAGAAGGGTATAGAGGGAGGGGAGAGGGAGAAGGGTATAGAGGGAGGGAGAGAGGGAGAAGGGGATAGAGGGAGGGAGGGAGGGAGGAGGGAGGGAGTGAGGGAGGGAGGGAGGAGGGAGGGAGGGAGGGAGGGAGGGAGGGAGAAGGGGATAGAGGGAGAGAGGGAGAGAGGGAGAAGGGGGATAGAGGAGATAGTCTGTATGGCAGGGACAGGGGGAAGGAGAGAGTGAGGGAGAAGGGGGATAATGGAGGGTCTGTAGGAGTGTTGGATGGCGGGAGGCACCGTTTCCATTTCTGTTCCCTGCAGAGTGGATTTAAAAGAAAAAACATACTGTACTCTCCCTAAGTAACATCTGGGCGTGTGTGAGTGTGTGCTCGTGCTCGTGCTCCCTGACTATTTGCATCCCTGGCCACCTCCCTGGCTGCCTACCTACCTCCCTCCCTGCGTGCCTCCCTACCTGACTCCCTGCCTGCCTGCCGACCTCCCTGGCTTCCTACCTGCCTGCCTGCCTCCCTGGCTTCCTCCCTGCCTGCCTCCCTGACTGCCTGCCTGCCGCTCTCCCTGCCTCCTTTGCTTCTTACCTGCCTGCCTGCCGCCCTCCCTGCCTCCCTGGCTTCCTACCTCCCTGCCTCCCTGGCTTCCTGCCTCCCTGGCTTCCTACCTGCCTGGCTCCCTCCCTGCCTAGCTCCCTGGCTGTCTGCCTGGACCTAAGCCCAGATATGACATCTGTGTTGGATTTCTTATGGACAGTACTGCTGAGTGCCATATGACACAGACAGAGATGGTGAGAGAGGGATAGATGGGTTTGTGTGTAGAGAGAGAGAGGGTTTGTTAGATCTGAGATATATGAACATCTTGTTCAATTTCTTCACCACTACTCTACTATGCACTTTGACATTTTAAATTCTCTTCATCGCACCTCTACTTCACACTACAAGACAAGACAAGTGCCCTGTTAGATTCTCTGTGCATGACACCTCTGCTCTCTCTCCCTCTCATTTTCTCTCTATCCCTTTCTTTTCTCTACCAGCCAAGCACTTGCCTCTTCAAATCTTCAAGCAGACAAACCCCACAGAAGACAGAGAGAGTAAGAAAGCCTTCCTAACAAAGTAAAAATGACTGACTGTTTCAACACAGCGAGCTTATACCAACAACAAAACTCTCTCCTTGTCTGCTGTGCTACTCAGGTCTCTAATAGTGTCTACCTAACCACAACCTAACCACAACCGTAGAAGTGGTGGCTGTATTCTGGCACCTCTACAACAAAGGACCCGACACTCTACAGTCACTAAGTCACTTTGGCCGTCCTCATAGGAGAACTCTTTTTGGTTCCAGGTAGAACCCTTTCGGGTTCCAAGTGGAACCATCTGTGGAAAGGATTCTACATGGAACCCAAAAAGGGTTTTACTTGGAATCAAAAATGGTTATTCAAAGGGTTCTCCTATGGGGACAGCAGAAGAACCATTTCAGACCCTAGATAGCACCTTTCTTTCTGAGAGTGTAGCGTGATGTTGCCGGTGTAAAAGATTACCTTTGGTGACCTGGTGTGCCTTCCTGTGTCTGTGGAGGACTTAAAGCCCACAGTTCACTGTGGAGGAGGTATCTGGGGGTTGGGGTTGGTTGCCAGGGGGGCAGCTAGCTTTTTCGTAGGTCAATGGCGCCCATTCACCTCAGTTTTCTCTGTAGGAGGTTGAGAACTAATGGAATGTCCCAAACAAAATGAGCATGTCTGAGAGGGACCATTGTGAGAGCTGCCCTCAACCCTAGCCCCAACCTTAACCCCAACCCTAACCCCAACCCTCAGGACGTGGCAGTTTTAGACATTTAGTGGGAGCCTTTGTCTGATAAGAGTCACTGTACAACAGACAGTGAATTTGGTTCAATAATCAACCTCTTCATAGTCTATTACATGGGTTGGGGCAAAATACTTTGGAGATGACATCGTTAATAGAATAGCCCTCTATTCAAAAGTCCATCTGGAATCCATTTGCTCACATGATGTTATGTTATGGAAATTCTTAACTATCTTTTGCATTACTGCAATCCATATGCTACCAAATCAACCTCCATCCTATCATTTATTTTACTCTCTATCTATGCTGAACAAAAATATAAACGCAACATGCAACAATTTAAAATATTTTACTGAGTTACAGTAAAATCCCGCAGGTGAAGAAGCCGGATGTAGAGGTTCTGAGGTGGCCTGGTTACATGTGGTCTGCGGTTGTGAGGCCGGTTGGGCGTACTGACAAATTCTATAAAACGAAGTTGGAGGCAACTTATGGTAGAGAAATTAACATTCCATTCTCTGGCAACAGCTCTGGTGGACATTCCTGCAGTCAGCATTCCAATTGCTCCCTCAAAACTTGAGACATCTGTGGCATTGGCAAAACTGCACATTTTAGAGTGGCCTTTTATTGTCCCCTGCACAAGGTGCACCTGTGTAATGATTATGCCATTTAATTAGCTTCTTGATATGCCACACCTGTCAGGTGGATGGATTATCTTGACAAAGGAGAAATGCTTACTAACAGGGATTCTAAACAAATTTGTGCACAAAATTTGAAAGAAATAAGCTTCTTGTGCATATGGAACATTTCTGGGATTTTGGATTTTAGCTCATGAAACATGGGACCAACACTTTACATGTTGCATATATACAGTGGGGAGAACAAGTATTTGATACACTGCCGATTTTGCTGGTTTTCCTACTTACCAAGCATGTAGAGGTCTGTAATTTTTATCATAGGTACACTTCAACTGTGAGAGATGGAATCTATAACAAAAATCCAGAAAATCACATTGTATGATTTTTAAGTAATTCATTTGCATTTTAATGCATGACATAAGTTTTTGATCACCTACCAACCAGTAAGAATTCCAGCTCTCACAGACCTGTTTGTTTTTTCTATAAGAAGCCCTCCTGTTCTCCACTCATTACCTGTATTAACTGCACCTGTTTGAACTCGTTACCTGTATAAAAGACACCTGTCCACACACTCAATCAAACAGACTCCAACCTCTCCACAATGGCCAAGACTAGAGAGCTGTGTAAAGACATCAGGGATAACATTGTAGACCTGCACAAGGCAGGGATGGGCTACAGGACAATAGGCAAGCAGCTTGGTAAGAAGGCAACAACTGTTGGCACAATTATTAGAAAATGGAAGAAGTTCAAGATGACGGTCAATCACCCTCGGTCTGGGGCTCCATGCAAGATCTCACCTCGTGGGGCGTCAATGATCATGAGGAAGGTGAGGGATCAGCCCAGAACTACACGGCAGGACCTGGTCAATGACCTGAAGAGAGCTGGGACCACAGTCTCAAAGAAAACCATTAGTAACACACTACGCCGTCATGGATTAAAATCCTGCAGCGCACGCAAGGTCCCCCTGCTCAAGCCAGCACATGTCAAGGCCCGTCTGAAGTTTGCCAATGACCATCTGGATGATCCAGAGGAGGAATGGAGAAGGTCATGTGGTCTGATGAGACAAAAAATAGATATTTTTGGTCTAAACTCCACTCTCCATATTTGGAGGAAGAAGAAGGATGAGTACAACCCCAAGAACACCATCCCAACCATGAAGCATGGAGGTGGAAACATCATTCTTTGGGGATGCTTTTCTGCAAAGGGGACAGGACGACTGCACCGTACTGAGGGGAGGATGGATGGGGCCATGTATCGTGAGATCTTGGCCAACAACCTCCTTCCCTCAGTAAGAGCATTGAAGATGGGTCGTGGCTGGGTCTTCCAGCATGACAACGACCTGAAACACACAGCCAGGGCAACTGAGGAGTGGCTCCGTAAGAAGCATCTCAAGGTCCTGGAGTGGTCTAGCCAGTCTCCAGACCTGAACCCAATAGAAAATCTTTGGAGGGAGCTGAAAGTTCGTATTGCCCAGCGACAGCCCAGAAACCTGAAGGATCTGGAGAAGGTCTGTATGGAGGAGTGGGCCAAAATCCCTGCTGCAGTGTGTGCAAACCTGGTCAAGAACTACAGGAAACGTATGATCTCTGTAATTCCAAACAAAGGTTTCTGTACCAAATATTAAGTTCTGCTTTTCTGATGTATCAAATACTTATGTCATGCAATAAAATGCAAATTAATTTCTTAAAAATCATGCAATGTGATTTTCTGGATGTTTGTTTTAGATTCCGCCTCTCACAGTTTAAGTGTACCTATGATAAAAAAAATGACAGACCTCTACATGCTTTAGAAGTAGGAAAACCTGCAAAATCGGCAGTGTATCAAATACTTGTTCTCCCCACTGTATTTTTGTTCAGAATAATATGTTGACTTCATACAGGTCAAATGAATTTAGTAACAACTGGTAAAGCCAGTCATGGTAGTGTGTCTGTGACTCTATGGGGCATTCCAGCTGTAGCTCCAGCCTCAACTCCAGGGAGGGGAGAATAGACATGGTGTGACCCCAGGTGACATGTCACTTTTCACTCAGTTATCTGCTGTGACTCCCTTGTCCCTGGTTCCCTCAGCTCTGGGTTTAAAGCTGTCTGAGAAACTCAGTCACACCTATGGGATTAAAAAGTCTACTTCTCCTTCTCTTCTTTCTTTCTTTCTTTCTTTCTTTCTTTCTGGAATATTTCTATTCTTTCTTTCTTCTCTTCTTCTTCTTTCTTCTCTTCTCTCCTCTCTCTCTCTCTCTGTGTCCTCCCTCTCTGTCCTCCTCTCCCCGCATTTCTAGACTGCTTAGAGAACCAGGGTCACTTTAGTTTCTTTGCCAAACCCATTTGTACCCCACTTGCTGTTTGAGTTTTGTTAAACTCAGTGACTAAGCTCACAAATAGAAATGAACCAGACCAAATGGATTGTTATTGAGTGAGGGCAGCGTTCATTTAGTGTCATGTTGATGCTAATTTCAACTAAAGTCATCGCTCTCTGGGTGAACAGAATAGCTTAATTGAAATAGGTGTTTATTTATCTCTTTCCACTCATTTAAATAAAGGGTTGTCTAATTGAAATTCAGGCCATTCTGGCTGACGAGGCAAACTGCTAGAGTGAATGAACCATTGACTGCAGTGGGCTAAATCAGGGTCACATCGGGGAGTGGTCTTAAATAAATCTACTTTAAAACTTAAGTATCCACCTCAAACACATGGTTATGGGCTTACAAAAACAGTTGAAGATATAGAGTTGAAATATACTCCATAAAAATTATGATTATTTATTATGAAATTAAGAAAATAATTAATAACATTCAACCCATGAGGCCACTGGGTTATTTTAGTGCAGGAAAAGGCTTTGATGTGGGACAACATTTGTGATTCTTTTTTATTACCAATGCATGCTAGGCCGTCATTGTAAATAAGAATTTGTTCTTAACTGACTTGCCTAGTTAAATAAAGGTTAAATAAAAACTAAAAACGAGGCAAGCTGAAGGAAAAGTACACACCAGAAGACAGGATCGTGAACGTATCAGCTAACTCAGACATTCTGTGTGAAAGCTCTATGTTGTGCTGTGTTCTGTGCTGTGCACTGCTATTTGTCGACACGTGTATATTATGAGTTGTTATGTGTACATGAACAGTATATGACCAACTCAGTTGCTCATGATAAGGGTGAGTGTTGTTTTGTTATACACCCCAGTGTGTTTTTTCTGCTGAGTTTGTGAGCCGGATTAGGGACAGCTGGTCCATCAGTGATGAGGGATCTGTGGCTGTGGTGCAGAATTCCTCAGATAAGCACCGTGGCTCATAGATAACTCACTTGATGTCCTCTGAGAGAAGAGATAGAGAGACTGAGGGAGAGGGAAATAGAGAGAGAACTATGGAGTTTGATGGAGAGATTAATGGAGGATATTGTTTGTGTGTGTGTGTGTGTGTGTGTGTGTACATGTGTGTGTGTGTACATGTGTGTTTGTCTACATGTGTGTTTGTCTACGCGTGTGTGTGTGCGCGTGAGTGTGTGTGTGTGTGTGTGTGTGTGTGTGTGTGTGTGTGTGTGTGTGTGTGTGTGTGTGTGTGTGTGTGTGTGTGTGTGTGTGTGTGTGTGTGTGTGTGTGTGTGTGTGTGTGTGTGTGTGTGTACCTGTGTGTGTAGGGTTATAACTCTAGTCTTAACCTAGCCTATTCTAATCCAGTGTTGGGCCTACGGCCTGCTTATCTCAAGAGATCACTGGTTCTCATGCCTCCCCCCGTCCCAGTCCCCATCTCTGTCTCTTAGGTGCTGTTTGTCTAAGTTGATGTTTCTAAGTGGTTTAATGCATTCTGTTTCTCTATCATTTGTGATAATGCCTCCTCCTCCACCCCCTCCATACTTCCATCCCTTTACTTAGAAATGAAAAAGTCAAGCAGAAGAAATAAAATAAGGCTTGAAAAGGTAAATTATTAAATAAAAGATGGGGTGTTTGCACAAGCAGGAGACTTGACAGCTGAGAGATAGATCTCCTTTGGTTTGTTAATTATCCAAACAAACCTCAAACAAACCCTCAGGCTGTCCTGTCTACTCCACACACACACACACACACACACACACACACACACACACACACACACACACACACACACACACACACACACACACACACACACACACACACACACACACACACACACACACACACACACACACACACACACACACACACACACACACACACACACACACACACACACACACACACACACACACACACACACACACACACACACACACACACACACACACACACACACATTTATAGACCACTATAAGAACCTGTGGGCTCATTAAATTGGAGGCGCCAATGTTCCAATCCATTCAGCAGTACGTCATGTCAAACAGACAGAACAGGCATGGTTCATGGATTGTCATTACATTGGACACACATGCTATGATCTGCTATGTGTTTTTCTCTATACAGCTTTCGGTAATCCACTTCACACTGCTTCAAACTCCTTATCCCTTTTAGAAGTGTATACTGATAAGAGTGAAGTGTGCCACGACAGCACAGAGCGTTCCTGTGTGCTTCTCACTGCTCATGAAGGTCATCTGTTTCCCATTTGGCTCTTCATCCTCAACATCTCTGTCAGAAACACTGAGCCTTCGTCTGCCTTCCAAACCCATGTCATTCATCTGTTATGTGAAAACAAGTCTCCATGAGAGAGCGGGGAGAGAGAGAGATAGAGAGAGGGGAGAGAGAGAGATAGAGAGAGGGGAGAGAGAGATAGAGAGAGGAGAGAGGGGGAGAGAGATAGAGAAGGGAGAGAGGGGGAGAGAGAGAGATAGAGAGAGGGGGGAGAGAGAGAGGAGAGGGGAGAGAGAGAGATAGAGGGGAGAGAGAGAGATAGAGGGGGAGAGAGAGAGATAGAGAGGGAGAGAGAGAGATAGAGAGGGGAGAGAGAGAGATAGAGAGGGGGGAGAGGTAGAGAGGGGGAAGCGATGGAAAGACTTTGAGAGAAAGATGAACACATGCCAATGTAAGAGGAAGTAAGGGAGGTATAGAGAGAACACACGACAAAATGTATTCTGCTCCTCTAAGGCATTGTTTCCCAAGTCCAGTCCTTCAGCACCCCCAGCAGTGTTTCCCAGCAGTCAGTCCAGTCCTTCAGCACCCCAGCAGTGTTTCCCAAGTCCAGTCCTTCAGCACCCCCAGCAGTGTTTCCCAACTCCAGTCCTTCAGCACCCCCAGCAGTGTTTCCCAAGTCCAGTCCTTCAGCACCCCCAGCAGTGTTTCCCAAGTCCAGTCCTTCAGCACCCCCAGCAGTGTTTCCCAACCCAGTCCTTCAGCACCCCCAGCAGTGTTTCCCAAGTCCAGTCCTTCAGCACCCCCAGCAGTGTTTCCCAAGTCCAGTCCTCCCAACCCAGCACCCCCAGCAGTGTTTCCCAAGTCCAGTCCTTCAGCACCCCCAGCAGTGTTTCCCAAGTCCAGTCCTTCAGCACCCCCAGCAGTGTTTCCCAAGTCCAGTCCTTCAGCACCCCCAGCAGTGTTTCCCAAGTCCAGTCCTTCAGCACCCCCAGCAGTGTTTCCCAAGTCCAGTCCTTCAGCACCCCCAGCAGTGTTTCCCAAGTCCAGTCCTTCAGCACCCCCCAGCAGTGTTTCCCAAGTCCAGTCCTTCAGCACCCCCAGCAGTGTTTCCCAAGTCCAGTCCTTCAGCACCCCCAGCAGTGTTTCCCAAGTCCAGTCCTTCAGCACCCCCAGCAGTGTTTCCCAAGTCCAGTCCTTCAGCACCCCCAGCAGTGTTTCCCAACTCCAGTCCTTCAGCACCCCCAGCAGTGTTTCCCAACTCCAGTCCTTCAGCTTCAGCACCCCCAGCAGTGTTTCCCAAGTCCAGTCCTTCAGCACCCCCCAGTCCTTCAGCACCCCCAGCAGTGTTTCCCAAGTCCAGTCCTTCAGCACCCCCAGCAGTGTTTCCCAACCCAGTCCTTCAGCACCCCAGCAGTGTTTCCCAAGTCCAGTCCTTCAGCACCCCAGCAGTGTTTCCCAAGTCCAGGTCTTCAGCACCCCCAGCAGTGTTTCCCAAGTCCAGTCCTTCAGCACCCCCAGCAGTGTTTCCCAAGTCCAGTCCTTCAGCACCCCAGCAGTGTTTCCAGTCCTTCCAGCAGTGTTTCCCAAGTCCAGTCCTTCAGCACCCCCAGCAGTGTTTCCCAAGTCCAGTCCTTCAGCAGTGCAGTGTTTCCCAAGTCCAGTCCTTTCAGCACCCCCAGCATTGTTTCCCAGCACTCCAGTCCTTCAGCACCCCCAGCAGTGTTTCCCAAGTCCTTCAGCACCCCCAGCAGTGTTTCCCAACTCTAGTCCCCCAGTACCCCAAACAATGTTTCCCAACTCCAGTCCCTCAAACAGTGTTTCGCAACCCCAGTCCTCCAGTACCACAAACAATGTTTCCCAACTCCAGTCCTCCAAACAATGTTTCCCAACTCCAGTCCTCCAGTCCCCCAAACAGTGTTTCCCAACTCCAGTCCTTCAGTACCCCAAACAGTACCCATTTTTGTTGTAGTTCCGTACAAGCACACCTGATTCAACTTGTCAACTAATCAACAGGCCCTCAATTGAATCAGGGGAGTTTGTCCAGGGCTACAACAAAAATATGTTATGTTGGGAGGACTGGAGATAGGAAACACTGTTGGGACTGTTGGAGGACTGGAGATAGGAAACACTGTTGGGACTGTTGGAGGACTGGAGATAGGAAACACTGTTGGGACTGTTGGCGGACTGGAGATAGGAAACACTGTTGGGACTGTTGGAGGACTGGAGATAGGAAACACTGTTGGAGAGGACTGAGATAGGAAACACTGTTGGGACTGTTGGAGGACTGAGATAGGAAACACTGTTGGGACTGTTGGAGGACTGGAGATAGGAAACACTGTTGGGACTGTTGGAGGACTGGAGATAGGAAACACTGTTGGGACTACTGGAGGACTGGAGATAGGAAGCACTGTTGGGACTGTTGGAGGACTGGAGATAGGAAACACTGTTGATACTACTGGAGGACTGGAGATAGGAAACACTGTTGGGACTGTTGGAGGACTGGAGATAGGAAACACTGTTGGGACTACTGGAGGACTGGAGATAGGAAACACTGTTGGGACTGTTGGAGGACTGGAGATAGGAAACACTGTTGGGACTGTTGGAGGACTGGAGATAGGAAACACTGTTGGGACTGTTGGAGGACTGGAGATAGGAAACACTGTTGGGACTGTTGGAGGACTGGAGATAGGAAACACTGTTGGGACTACTGGAGGACTGGAGATAGGAAACACTGTTGGGACTGTTGGAGGACTAGAGATAGGAAACACTGTTGGGACTGTTGGAGGACTGGAGATAGGAAACACTGTTGGGACTGTTGGAGGACTGGAGATAGGAAACACTGTTGGGACTGTTGGAGGACTGGAGATAGGAAACACTGTTGGGACTGTTGGAGGACTGGAGATAGGAAACACTGTTGGGACTGTTGGAGGACTGGAGATAGGAAACACTGTTGGGACTGGAGGACTGGAGATAGGAAACACTGTTGGGACTGTTGGAGGACTGGAGATAGGAAACACTGTTGGGACTGTTGGAGGACTGGAGATAGGAAACACTGTTGGGACTGCTGGAGGACTGGAGATAGGAAACACTGTTGGGACTGTTGGAGGACTGGAGATAGGAAACACTGTTGGGACTGTTGGAGGACTGGAGATAGGAAACACTGTTGGGACTGTTGGAGGACTGGAGATAGGAAACACTGTTGGGACTGTTGGAGGACTGGAGATAGGAAACACTGTTGGGACTGTTGGAGGACTGGAGATAGGAAACACTGTTGGGACTGTTGGAGGACTGGAGATAGGAAACACTGTTGGGACTACTGGAGGACTGGAGATAGGAAACACTGTTGGGACTGTTGGAGGACTGGAGATAGGAAACACTGTTGGGACTACTGGAGGACTGGAGATAGGAAACACTGTTGGGACTGTTGGAGGACTGGAGATAGGAAACACTGTTGGGACTGTTGGAGGACTGGAGATAGGAAACACTGTTGGGACTGTTGGAGGACTGGAGATAGGAAACACTGTTGGGACTACTGGAGGACTGGAGATAGGAAACACTGTTGGGACTGTTGGAGGACTGGAGATAGGAAACACTGTTGGGACTGTTGGAGGACTGGAGATAGGAAACACTGTTGGGACTGTTGGAGGACTGGAGATAGGAAACACTGTTGGGACTGTTGGAGGACTGGAGATAGGAAACACTGTTGGGACTACTGGAGGACTGGAGATAGGAAACACTGTTGGGACTGTTGGAGGACTGGAGATAGGAAACACTGTTGGAGGACTGAGATAGGAAACACTGTTGGGAGTGTCAGAGGACTGAGATAGGAAACACTGTTGGGACTGTTGGAGGACTGGAGATAGGAAACACTGTTGGGACTGTTGGAGGACTGGAGATAGGAAACACTGTTGGGACTGTTGGAGGACTGGAGATAGGAAACACTGTTGGGACTGCTGGAGGACTGGAGATAGGAAACACTGTTGGGACTGTTGGAGGACTGGAGATAGGAAACACTGTTGGGACTACTGGAGGACTGGAGCTTATGTGACAAATGTGGGACTGTTGGAGGACCAGAGAGCACCAGGCAACACTGTTGGGACTGTTGGATTGACTGGACCAGGAAACAGCTCTTGGGACTGTTGGAGGACTGATGTGGCATAACAAGCCTGCAGTGATTTTCAGAGGACTGGAGATAGGAAACATGCTGGGGTGATTGGAGTTTTAGGGAAACACTCTTTAAAGATGGAGGACTGAGATAGGTGGGACTATTGAGCAGCATGGACTGAGATAGGAAACACTAGGACAGGATGTGACAAATGACAGGAGAAACCAGAAGACAGGCAACATATGGTGACATCTATTATTGATGTCAGACCAGGAGCCAACTAGCTCTTGGTGAGGCTAAGAAAGGAATGAGACAAGCCTGCAGTGATTTTCAAGAAGACAGGTTGAGACATGCTGGGGTGATTGGAGTTTTGTCGCTCTTTAAAGATGAGACAGAGACTGAGACAGGAGAGAGAAGCAGCATGGCTCCCTGAGGAGAGAGACTAAGGCAGGAGAGAGACTAAGACAGGAGAGAGACTGAAGACAGGAGAGAGACTGAGACAGGAGAGAGAAGAAGACAGGAGAGAGACTAAGACAGGAGAGAGACTAAGAAAGGAATGAGACTAAGACAGGAGAGAGAAGAAGACAGGAGGGAGAAGACAGGAGAGAGAAGAAGACAGGAGAGAGACTAAGACAGGAGAGAGAAGAAGACAGGAGAGAGACTAAGGCAGGAGAGAGACTAAGACAGGAGAGAGACTGAGACAGGAGAGAGACTGAGACAGGAGAGAGAAGACAGGAGAGAGACTGAGACAGGAGACAGACTAAGACAGGAGAGAGACTAAGACAGGAGAGAGAAGAAGAGAGGAGAGAGACTGAGACAGGAGAGAGAAGAATAGAGGAGAGATACTAAGACAGGAGAGGGACTAAGACAGGAGAAGAAGACAGGAGAGAGACTAAGACAGGAGAGAGACTAAGCCAGGAGAGAGAAGAAGACAGGAGAGAGAAGAAGACAGGAGAGAGGCTGAGACAGGACAGAGAAGAAGACAGGAGAGGGAAGAAGACAGGAGAGAGACTAAGACAGGAGAGAGAAGAAGACAGGAGAGAGAAGAAGACAGGAGAGAGAAGACAGGAGAGAGACTGAGACAGCAGAGAGAAGACAGGAGAGAGACTAAGACAGGAGAGAGAAGAAGACAGGAGAGAGAAGACAGGAGGGAGACTGAGACAGTAGAGAGAAGAAGACAGGAGAGAGAAGAAGACAGGAGAGAGACTAAGACAGGAGAGAGACTAAGACAGGAGAAGAAGACAGGAGAGAGAAGAAGACAGGAGAGAGAAGAAGACAGGAGAGAAACTGAGACAGGACAGAGAAGAAGACAGGAGAGAGGCTGAGACAGGAGAGAGACTGAGAAAGGACAGAGAAGAAGACAGGAGAGGGAAGAAGACAGGAGAGGGAAGAAGACAGGAGAGGGAAGAAGACAGGAGAGAGAAGAAGACAGGAGAGAGAAGAAGACAGGAGAGAGACTGAGACCTGAGACAGGAGAGAGACTGAGACAGGAGAAAGAAGAAGACAGGAGAGAGACTGATACAGGAGAGAGAAGGAGAGAGACTGAGACAGGACAGAGACTGAGACAGGATAGAGACAGACAGGAGAGAGAAGAAGACAGGAGAGAGACTGAGACAGGAGAGAGAAGAAGACAGGAGAGAGACTGATACAGGAGAGAGACTGATACAGGAGAGAGACTGATACAGGAGAGAGACTGATACAGGAGAAAGACTGAGACAGGAGAGAGACTGAGACAGGAGAAATATGGGGGAGTGGAAGGAGATATGTGAGTCTTTGTCTCTCCATTGGACATTGGGACTACCGCCTTAAAGTTACTTTGTTGCACACGTTAACATCTAATAGCATATCAACTATTTAACCAACTAATGTGAGTCATCTTTGGCCCCCCACCTTCACACGTTAACATCTAATAGCATATCAACTATTTAACCAACTAATGTGAGTCATCTTTGGCCCCCCACCTTCACACGTTAACATCTAATAGCATATCAACTATTTAACCAACTAATGTGAGTCATCTTTAGCCCCCCACCTTCACACGTTAACATCTAATAGCATATCAACTATTTAACCAACTAATGTGAGTCATCTTTAGCCCCCCACCTTCACACGTTAACATCTAATAGCATATCAACTATTTAACCAACTAATGTGAGTCATCTTTGGCCCCCCACCTTCTATTTAACACGTTAACATCTAATAGCATATCAACTATTTAACCAACTAATGTGAGTCATCTTTGGCCCACCCACCTTCACACGTTAACATCTAATAGCATATCAACTATTTAACCAACTAATGTGAGTCATCTTTAGCCCACCCACCTTCACACGTTAACATCTAATAGCATATCAACTATTTAACCAACTAATGTGAGTCATCTTTGGCCCACCCACCTTCACACGTTAACATCTAATAGCATATCAACTATTTAACCAACTAATGTGAGTCATCTTTGGCCCACCCACCTTCACACGTTAACATCTAATAGCATATCAACTATTTAACCAACTAATGTGAGTCATCTTTAGCCCACCCACCTTCACACGTTAACATCTAATAGCATATCAACTATTTAACCAACTAATGTGAGTCATCTTTAGCCCACCCACCTTCACACGTTAAACATCATATCAACTATTTAACTAATGTGAGTCATCTTTAGCATATCAACTTATTTAACCAACTATTTAACCAATAATGTGAGTCATCTTTAGCCCACCCACCTTCACACGTTAACATCTAATAGCATATCAACTATTTAACCAACTAATGTGAGTCATCTTTAGCCCACCCACCTTCACACGTTAACATCTAATAGCATATCAACTATTTAACCAACTAATGTGAGTCATCTTTGGCCCACCCACCTTCACACTAATAGCATATCAACTATTTAACATCTAATAGCATATCAACTATTTAACCAACTAATGTGAGTCATCTTTAGCCCACCCACCTTCACACGTTAACATCTAATAGCATATCAACTATTTAACCAACTAATGTGAGTCATCTTTAGCCCACCCACCCCACCCACCTTCACTAATGTGAGTCGTTAACATCTAATAGCATATCAACTATTTAACCAACTAATGTGAGTCATCTTTGTTAACATCTAATAGCCCCCCACCTTCACACGTTAACATCTAATAGCATATCAACTATTTAACCAAGTAATGCTGGTTATTTCACTCAATGCACATTTCAGTGTTCTCAGGTCTTTCTGCACAGTCAGAAGTTTCTTTCAGTTTGAGAGTATCTTTCTCAGTCTCAGAGTCTATCAGATAAAGTATTTCCCCTGACTGGTGTGTCTGTTGCCTTTAGTACGGTAAAACAGCTCAGCTCGACCACACAGGAGTCCGTTCCCTATCTGTAACCTAAGGAACGTCAGTCCCTCTGCCGCTCATCTCTCTCCCCTCTTCAGCCTACAGCTCTTAGAGACCGCACTCTATTGATCCCACTACCCTTCTCCTCTTCTATCTGTCAGCCTCAAAGGATTAAGCAGCTTTGTGCCAACAGTGAGTGAACGAGCGCTCCTGAACGTCCCCTTATCAACTCTCCCTCAGTGACTCACTGCTCCAGGTGGGTATCATCCACTAAGCTCTGCTCTCGGATCCGATAATACTTATACAGTTCCACAAATATGAACAATTCAACGGCAGATACTGACGTCTGATCAGATATGTGCTTAGTGGTCACATCACCCTATGGCAGGTATAATCGCTCTCACTCACCTTTCTGTTCGGGCGTAGAGGTGGGCAGCATGTGGAGGGGTCCTCCCCGCCCACTGTCTTCCCTGCTACAGAGTCCTTCTTCGGCGTGCTTCTGTAGGACACCCTTCTCTTCACAGCTCTGTCCCCAACCCGGCTCTCTGTGGGGTCTGCAGCCCCCAGTTTCCTTTCCCCGCTGTCCAGTAGCACCTGGCTGGTCTGTGTGGGACGTCCCAAGGTGAGGGGCGAAGGTGCCCCCCTCCTTTCCCCCAGTTCCAGGTAAACATGTAGACAGACACAGAGAGCAGTGAGGAGAAGACACAGGCGCAGAGCCAGTCCTCTAGTCAGTCTGTCTCTCCACATGCCTGGATACACTGTCTATCTCACTTTTCCCTTGTTTCTCTCTTTCTCGCCTCCTGAACAGTGAGATTGTTGATCTCGCTCTCTTTCTCTATCCCATTCTTTTTCTCCTGATCCTTTGAGTGGTGTGTCTCTCTCTTGTCTTCCTTCTCTCCTTCCTTTCCTCCTAAGTCCACAGTTGGATCAAGATAAGTAAGAGCATTACTGAAGGTTTGTGAGACAGGAGGACACCTGTTCATCACAAAACAACTACGTCAGTGTGAGTGAGTGTGTGTGTGTGTGCCTGTGTGATTTAGTATGTGTGTGTGTGTGTGTGTGTCTCTCTCTCTCTCTCTGTATGTGTCAGTGTGTGTGAACCTCTGCACATTGACTCGGTGGAATAGTGTGCCGCTCTCTATGAAAAGTTTTGGAACTTCTCCCCTCCCTGTCCTAGCCCTCACACCCCTTTCTCACACACACCCCTCTCACTCCGTCTGACCCCTCCCTCTCTCCCTCGCTCCGTTCCCCTGTGTCTTGGGTTACTGTGTAACTCTACACCGGGCAGGGCCAACACATCCACAGCTAGCTGTCACCAAGGCCTCCCATTCTCTCTCTACAGACACGGTTTCACACAGGAGATCATAGAGAGATGGAAGGAGAGAGACAGAGAGACAAAGAGAGAGAAGGAAGGTGAGAAGGTGAGAGAGAGAGAGAAAGGGACAAGGAGACAGGGAAGTGCAGTCTTGGAGAGTGAAGAACTGTATGACCTGTGTGTTTGTGCAGTCTATCACAGAAAGAGAGGAGAGAGGGAAAAGAAAACAAACATGAAGAATGGAGAAGAGAGGGATACAGAAGAAAGTGTTTCAGTGTTTGAAATGAAGGGCTGAGTGAGTGTTCTTCATCTACCTTAGCTCTCTCTTCTCTCTCTCTTTCTTTCTTTCTCTTTCTTTCTTTCTTTCTCTCTCTCTCTCTCTCTCTCTCTCTCTTTCTCTCTCTCTCTCTCTCTCTCTCTCTCTCTCTCTCTCTCTCTCTCTCTCTCTCTCTCTCTCTCTCATTCTCTGTCCCTCTCTTCTCATTCTCTCTCTCTCTTTTCTCTGTCTCTTTCTCATTCTCTCTTTTTTTTTCTCTTTCTCTCTCACTCCATCTCTCTCTCTCTCTTTCTGCTCGCTGCAATCTGAAAACGCGGGCTATAAACATGATTAATCTATAAACCATTAGTACTGAAGTCCTATGAAATCACTTTGAAACACTCTATACCACCTCCTGCCTCTATCTAAAACCTACTCCTTCATTGATTCCCCCCTGAAGCATCCCAATCGCTCCTTTATTCAGAAACAAAATAATTACAATTCCCCTACTGCAGCTCCCATCTATTAACTCTGTTATTGACATTGCAGAGGGCAACTAAATGTAGGAAATTGTAGATTATGTCAGAGTAAGAACAGTGGATTTTTAGCCTGCTGGGGAAACTTTATCCATTCGACTTTTGGGGACGTTATTAATTTATGTCAGTGAAGATGTGGGTGGAATGATTGAGGATTTACACAGGCTTTATGAAGAGAATAATATGGAGGCAATCAGACAGTGCACTCTTTATTTATGAAAACAGGCTGTGATTGTCTGGAGACACAGGGCTCTACTGCCACCTGTATGTAGAGAGAAGTAGCACACAGACACACAGGCAATTACACAGGGTCATTTTCCCAAGTCAATATGGAGGATGTTAGTTAAAGATGAAATTACTTTCAATGAATTACAAATGAGATGAATTCTTCTTCTGCTGTGTTTTTATTGGACTGTTTCACTCCAATTCTAAGTGGTTTCCAGGGCCAGCTAGCTTCTATCCTGAGGCGGTCAAGGTAGAGTTTTATGTGTATCTGTTTGTGCATATGTGTGTGTACACAGTGTGTTTGCACGTTACACCCCATGAATGTGACCCTCACGTTGACATATGGCACACGCCTGCGTAATACCTGCTTTACCGCAGAGTACATGTCTATAGGTACTTGTGTATTGTATAAAGTTTGTTTGTGTAGGCCTACAACCAGCCAGACAGTATACACCCAACTGCATTAGAACACATCTCATAGTATACCATCTAAGGAGAGGAAAGTGGAGAAATGATAACTATATTTCATTCCTTCATCCCTCCAGTTGTCCCCCCCCACCGCCCACCTCTGAAAACCCCAGTTATGTAAGTGTGTAATGGTAGAAGACAAGCACAGAGCCATACAGGGACATGATGGATTAAACCCTCACAGCAACACCATCCAGCTATTAGCTCTAACAGATGTAGCACTCTATGGCGCCACCATATGGTCAGTCAGTGGTACAACATTCAGAATACAGCTCACTGGGGTGAGGAGAGGGAACGGGAACAAGGAAGGGGAGAAGGAATCCCCATGAGGGACACTGTGAAGCATGTCTAGCTGGACTGACTGAGAGAGATTTCTCTGTCAGCCCCAGGATTCAAACTGGTGACCCTACGGTCACTGTCTGCTACCACCACCCATTCATTCAAGTACCAGACCAATTGTAAAAGGAGTATGTTTCTGATCTAGCTGGACCTGATGGAACATACTGTGGGTGGAAGTCTTTCTCCACGGAGTTCACATGCCACATTTTGCTTTGCTTGTACATTATTGGCACCATACTATTGCAAAATGACATGCTTGCAGAGGGAAAGCTAGGAAGGTCTCCATTCCCCTCTCTGCACTGTGTGTGACGGCTTGAGACTTGATGAAGTAACAGGGAAGAATCAGATGTAGTTGATGAAGGAGACAGTGACTCTACGCTTCACCCTGGGTTCTGTGACATCCACTCCAGTTGGCCATGCAGAGCAGAAGTCAATAATGACCATAGAGTGCTTCAGAGAGATTGAGTGTCGAACAACTTCACCACAATAATGATGCTTCATTTGGCACTCTCACAAGGTAGAGGCTTTACTCCTGTTTTTGGTGAGAAAGCCCTTGGTAGCTGGGAAGTGAGTGACTGTGTGACAGATGTTTGGGTTCTCACGGTGGAAGAAGGCAGAACTTTCTCAGCTGTTCTAGGGTCTGGAGAGGTGAGAAGAACATCTCAGCCCTCTCCATCGTTCTGTCCACATCTCCATGAAAACCTGGTCATCTTGTGGAAGAAATCAAGTTGGGTGCATGGAGTAGAACAGGGAAAGCCACAGTGAGAAAATAAAAGGAAAGGAAGATGGAGTGAGTGTGTTTGTGTGGTAGAAAACTGGACTGACAGGGAGAGGAAAATGGTCAATTGACTCCACATGTGAGTATGAGAGGGGAGAAAAGAGGAAGAGAGGGGAGATTTGCCCCAATAATGAGTGTCTGGGCTGGAACCAGTAGCAGGGTGTGCGTGTGTGTGTAGATGTGTGTGTGTGCATGCATGCAGCCATTTTTGTATGCTTATGTGTGTATAGCACAGGAGCACATGTGTACAAGCTCAGTGTGTGTGGTTAGATTGGTGTTTGAGGCTTTGCGAGTGCGTGAATGTAGATGCGCAGCAGGGTCAGAATTTCTCTGGCTGTGATTGGACATAGAGTTGGGAGGACACTAACAGGTGGGGGATTGTTGGAGGGGTGTGGTTGGCTGGCTCGGGGACTACGGGGCGGGGGGGGTTGGCTGGCTGGCTCAGGGGACTGCTGGAGGGGTGGGGTTGGCTGGCTCAGGGGACTGCTGGAGGGGGTGTGGTTGGCTGGCTCAGGGGACTGCTGGAGGGGTGGGGTTGGCTGGCTCAGGGGACTGCTGGAGGGGTGGGGTTGGCTGGCTCAGGGGACTGCTGGAGGGGTGGGGTTGGCTGGCTCAGGGGACTGCTGGAGGGGTGTGGTTGGCTGGCTCAGGGGACTGCTGGAGGGGGTGGGGTTGGCTGGCTCAGGGGACTGCTGGAGGGGGTGGGGTTGGCTGGCTCAGGGGACTGCTGGAGGGGGTGTGGTTGGCTGGGTCATGGGACTGCTGGAGGGGTGTGGTTGGCTGGCTCAGGGGACTGCTGGAGGGGTGTGGTTGGCTGGCTCAGGGGACTGCTGGAGGGGTGTGGTTGGAGGGGACTGCTGGAGGGTGGGGTTGGCTGGCTCAGGGGACTGCTGGAGGGGGTGGGGTTGGCTGGCTCAGGGGACTGCTGGAGGGGGTGTGGTTGGCTGGTTCAGGGGACTGCTGGAGGGGGTGTGGTTGGCTGGCTCAGGGGACTGCTGGAGGGGGTGTGGTTGGCTGGCTCAGGGGACTGCTGGAGGGGGTGGGGTTGGCTGGCTCAGGGGACTGCTGGAGGGGGTGTGGTTGGCTGGCTCAGGGGACTGCTGGAGGGGGTGTGGTTGGCTGGCTCAGGGGACTGCTGGAGGGGTGGGGTTGGCTGGCTCAGGGGACTGCTGGAGGGGTGGGGTTGGCTGGCTCAGGGGACTGCTGGAGGGGGTGTGGTTGGCTGGTTCAGGGGACTGCTGGAGGGGGTGTGGTTGGCTGGCTCAGGGGACTGCTGGAGGGGGTGTGGTTGGCTGGCTCAGGGGACTGCTGGAGGGGGTGGGGTTGGCTGGCTCAGGGGACTACTGGAGGGGGTGTGGTTGGCTGGCTGGGGAACTGTTGTGTTACTACCAACCTTCTATCTCCACATCAGATTTCTGTCTGTTTCTGTGGAATTGATGAATGATTTACTTGTTGAAGGTCTTCGTAATGAGAAGCACACTGTTTCAGTCAGGCAGATAGATGGTAATAACCAGGCAACACATGGAGTCATAGAGCCTATGGAAGTGACATTGAGGCATGTTGATATAAATTAAAGAAATATCCATGCTGTGGATATGGAGAGAAAGGTCTATAGTAATTGGTTGGGAATGCTTTTCAGACATTTTCATCATAAACCAGTAGTCCAGTATATCAGGTTAAGTGCCTATCAGAAAGGCTACACAGTTTACAGATTTTGTGTGATTCTAGAATCTGTTTGGTCCTTTTTTGTCCTATGCTTTAGCTGCAGGTGGTCAGTCAGTTGAATTTCACTTGGAACACAAACAGGTGCACCTGTTGTAGCCAGTCAAGGCAGGTTGGAGAGATACAGTAAGTCAACATAACCACCAATACCTCTGTCCTCTGCTTTCCCCCTGCTGCCTTACTATGGCAGGTAGAGTCAACAGAGCCATGCTCTACCTGACGATCATTCATTAATAGGTGCTATCGACTTTCATAACATATTATAGTGAGAAATGGCCAAAAACAGGTAGCAGACACACACAAGCATACAGTACACCCACCCACACATGCACGTACAAACACCTCAGCTATCCCCTCTGTGTGCGTACCGTGACACATGCCTCCTGAGTCTCCTGGGGAGGTCTGACAGTCTTGAAAAATGCACCACAGGTGTCTTGCTGGGGTCACACACACACACACACACACACACACACACACACACACACACACACACACACACACACACACACACACACACACACACACACACACACACACACACACACACACACACCACACAGGTCATCTACACACACACACACACACACACACACACACACACACACACACACACACACACACACACACACTGGCACCAGGTCATCTGGCTCCAGGTCATAAGTCTTTGCTAGGTAAAGCTCCGCCTTATCTCAGCTCACTGGTCATGATAACAACACCCACTCGTAGCATGCGCTCCAGCAGGTATATCTCACTGGTCGTCCCCAATGCCAACACCTCCTTTGGCCATCCTTCCTTCCAGTTCTCTGCTGCCAATGACTGGAACGAATTGCAAAAATCGCTGAAGCTGGAGACTTATATTTCCCTCACTAACTTTAAACATCAGCTATCCAATCGCTGCAGCTGTACATAGTCCATCTGTAAATAGCCCATCCAATCTACCTACCTCATCCCCATATTGTTTTTATTTACTTTTCTGCTCTTTGCACACCAGTATCTCTACTTGCCCATCATCATCTGCTCATCTATCACTCCAGTGTTAATCTGCTAAACTGTAATTACTTCGCTACTATTGGCCTATTTATTGCCTACCTCCTCACGCCATTTGCACACACGGTATATAGACTTTATTTTTTCTATTGTGTTATTGACTGTATGTTTGTTTACTCCATGTGTAACTCTGTGCTGTTGCTTGTGTCACACTGCTTTGCTTTATCTTGGCCAGGTAGGAGTTGTAAATAAGAACTAGTTCTCAACTGGCTTACCTGGTTAAATATATACAAATAAATAAACAGACATAGGACAACCAGTGAAAGTTTGTGCCAGTTACAAAAAGCACAAGCTTGGAAAGAGTGACTGTGTGTGTGTGTGTGTGTGTGTGAGAGAGAGAGAGAGAGAGAGAGAGAGAGAGAGAGAGAGAGAGAGAGAGAGAGAGAGAGAGAGAGAGAGAGAGAGAGAGAGAGAGAGAGAGAGAGAGAGAGAGAGAGAGAGAGAGAGAGAGAGAATATTCCAGGGTTGCTTTAAAGTCATAGACAGAACTCAGGTTCTAGTGGTGAGTCAGACGGTCCACACCTGATATCACTGTCCCTGTCTGTCTGACTCACCACCTGAACCTGAGTCTGTCCACACCTGATATCACTGTCCCTGTCTGTCTGACTCACCACCTGAACCTGAGTCTGTCCACACCTGATATCACTGTCCCTGTCTGTCTGACTCACCACCTGAACCTGAGTCTGTCCACACCTGATATCACTGTCCCTGTCTGTCTGACTCACCACCTGAACCTGAGTCTGTCCACACCTGATATCACTGTCCTTGTCTGTCTGACTCACCACCTGAACCTGAGTCTGTCCACACCTGATATCACTGTCCCTGTCTGTCTGACTCACCACCTGAGTCTGTCCACACCTGATATCACTGTCCTTGTCTGTCTGACTCACCACCTGAACCTGAGTCTGTCCACACCTGATATCACTGTCCCTGTCTGTCTGACTCACCACCTGAGTCTGTCCACACCTGATATCACTGTCCCTGTCTGTCTGACTCACCACCTGAACCTGAGTCTGTCCACACCTGATATCACTGTCCTTGTCTGTCTGACTCACCACCTGAACCTGAGTCTGTCCACACCTGATATCACTGTCCTTGTCTGTCTGACTCACCACCTGAACCTGAGTCTGTCCACACCTGATATCACTGTCCTTGTCTGTCTGACTCACCACCTGAACCTGAGTCTGTCCACACCTGATATCACTGTCCCTGTCTGTCTGACTCACCACCTGAACCTGAGTCTGTCCACACCTGATATCACTGTCCCTGTCTGTCTGACTCACCACCTGAACCTGAGTCTGTCCACACCTGATATCACTGTCCTTGTCTGTCTGACTCACCACCTGAACCTGAGTCTGTCCACACCTGATATCACTGTCCTTGTCTGTCTGACTCACCACCTGAACCTGAGTCTGTCCACACCTGATATCACTGTCCTTGTCTGTCTGACTCACCACCTGAACCTGAGTCTGTCCACACCTGATATCACTGTCCCTGTCTGTCTGACTCACCACCTGAACCTGAGTCTGTCCACACCTGATATCACTGTCCTTGTCTGTCTGACTCACCACCTGAACCTGAGTCTGTCCACACCTGATATCACTGTCCCTGTCTGTCTGACTCACCACCTGAACCTGAGTCTGTCCACACCTGATATCACTGTCCTTGTCTGTCTGACTCACCACCTGAACCTGAGTCTGTCCACACCTGATATCACTGTCCTTGTCTGTCTGACTCACCACCTGAACCTGAGTCTGTCCACACCTGATATCACTGTCCTTGTCTGTCTGACTCACCACCTGAACCTGAGTCTGTCCACACCTGATATCACTGTCCTTGTCTGTCTGACTCACCACCTGAACCTGAGTCTGTCCACACCTGATATCACTGTCCTTGTCTGTCTGACTCACCACCTGAACCTGAGTCTGTCCACACCTGATATCACTGTCCCTGTCTGTCTGACTCACCACCTGAACCTGAGTCTGTCCACACCTGATATCACTGTCCTTGTCTGTCTGACTCACCACCTGAACCTGAGTCTGTCCACACCTGATATCACTGTCCTTGTCTGTCTGACTCACCACCTGAACCTGAGTCTGTCCACACCTGATATCACTGTCCCTGTCTGTCTGACTCACCACCTGAACCTGAGTCTGTCCACACCTGATATCACTGTCCCTGTCTGTCTGACTCACCACCTGAACCTGAGTCTGTCCACACCTGATATCACTGTCCTTGTCTGTCTGACTCACCACCTGAACCTGAGTCTGTCCACACCTGATATCACTGTCCTTGTCTGTCTGACTCACCACCTGAACCTGAGTCTGTCCACACCTGATATCACTGTCCTTGTCTGTCTGACTCACCACCTGAACCTGAGTCTGTCCACACCTGATATCACTGTCCCTGTCTGTCTGACTCACCACCTGAACCTGGGTCTGTCCACACCTGATATCACTGTCCCTGTCTGTCTGACTCACCACCTGAACCTGAGTCTGTCCACACCTGATATCACTGTCCCTGTCTGTCTGACTCACCACCTGAACCTGGGTCTGTCCACACCTGATATCACTGTCCCTGTCTGTCTGACTCACCACCTGAACCTGAGTCTGTCCACACCTGATATCACTGTCCTTGTCTGTCTGACTCACCACCTGAACCTGAGTCTGTCCACACCTGATATCACTGTCCTTGTCTGTCTGACTCACCACCTGAACCTGAGTCTGTCCACACCTGATATCACTGTCCCTGTCTGTCTGACTCACCACCTGAGTCTGTCCACACCTGATATCACTGTCCCTGTCTGTCTGACTCACCACCTGAACCTGAGTCTGTCCACACCTGATATCACTGTCCTTGTCTGTCTGACTCACCACCTGAACCTGAGTCTGTCCACACCTGATATCACTGTCCTTGTCTGTCTGACTCACCACCTGAACCTGAGTCTGTCCACACCTGATATCACTGTCCTTGTCTGTCTGACTCACCACCTGAACCTGAGTCTGTCCACACCTGATATCACTGTCCCTGTCTGTCTGACTCACCACCTGAACCTGAGTCTGTCCACACCTGATATCACTGTCCCTGTCTGTCTGACTCACCACCTGAACCTGAGTCTGTCCACACCTGATATCACTGTCCTTGTCTGTCTGACTCACCACCTGAACCTGAGTCTGTCCACACCTGATATCACTGTCCTTGTCTGTCTGACTCACCACCTGAACCTGAGTCTGTCCACACCTGATATCACTGTCCTTGTCTGTCTGACTCACCACCTGAACCTGAGTCTGTCCACACCTGATATCACTGTCCCTGTCTGTCTGACTCACCACCTGAACCTGAGTCTGTCCACACCTGATATCACTGTCCTTGTCTGTCTGACTCACCACCTGAACCTGAGTCTGTCCACACCTGATATCACTGTCCCTGTCTGTCTGACTCACCACCTGAACCTGAGTCTGTCCACACCTGATATCACTGTCCTTGTCTGTCTGACTCACCACCTGAACCTGAGTCTGTCCACACCTGATATCACTGTCCTTGTCTGTCTGACTCACCACCTGAACCTGAGTCTGTCCACACCTGATATCACTGTCCTTGTCTGTCTGACTCACCACCTGAACCTGAGTCTGTCCACACCTGATATCACTGTCCTTGTCTGTCTGACTCACCACCTGAACCTGAGTCTGTCCACACCTGATATCACTGTCCTTGTCTGTCTGACTCACCACCTGAACCTGAGTCTGTCCACACCTGATATCACTGTCCCTGTCTGTCTGACTCACCACCTGAACCTGAGTCTGTCCACACCTGATATCACTGTCCCTGTCTGTCTGACTCACCACCTGAACCTGAGTCTGTCCACACCTGATATCACTGTCCTTGTCTGTCTGACTCACCACCTGAACCTGAGTCTGTCCACACCTGATATCACTGTCCTTGTCTGTCTGACTCACCACCTGAACCTGAGTCTGTCCACACCTGATATCACTGTCCTTGTCTGTCTGACTCACCACCTGAACCTGAGTCTGTCCACACCTGATATCACTGTCCCTGTCTGTCTGACTCACCACCTGAACCTGGGTCTGTCCACACCTGATATCACTGTCCCTGTCTGTCTGACTCACCACCTGAACCTGAGTCTGTCCACACCTGATATCACTGTCCCTGTCTGTCTGACTCACCACCTGAACCTGAGTCTGTCCACACCTGATATCACTGTCCTTGTCTGTCTGACTCACCACCTGAACCTGAGTCTGTCCACACCTGATATCACTGTCCTTGTCTGTCTGACTCACCACCTGAACCTGAGTCTGTCCACACCTGATATCACTGTCCTTGTCTGTCTGACTCACCACCTGAACCTGAGTCTGTCCACACCTGATATCACTGTCCCTGTCTGTCTGACTCACCACCTGAACCTGAGTCTGTCCACACCTGATATCACTGTCCTTGTCTGTCTGACTCACCACCTGAACCTGAGTCTGTCCACACCTGATATCACTGTCCTTGTCTGTCTGACTCACCACCTGAACCTGAGTCTGTCCACACCTGATATCACTGTCCCTGTCTGTCTGACTCACCACCTGAACCTGAGTCTGTCCACACCTGATATCACTGTCCCTGTCTGTCTGACTCACCACCTGAACCTGAGTCTGTCCACACCTGATATCACTGTCCTTGTCTGTCTGACTCACCACCTGAACCTGAGTCTGTCCACACCTGATATCACTGTCCCTGTCTGTCTGACTCACCACCTGAACCTGAGTCTGTCCACACCTGATATCACTGTCCCTGTCTGTCTGACTCACCACCTGAACCTGAGTCTGTCCACACCTGATATCACTGTCCCTGTCTGTCTGACTCACCATCGTAGGATTACAGTATATTCACATTGCATTGTTATGCCTAACATGGTGATGTCTGAGACAACAATCGTTTCACATTTTGATTGATTTCCTGTGTTAAGATAATAGATTTAGTGGATGTGACGTCTTTCAGCAGAGAAAACAGCATCTATTGTTTTGGAGAGCTAGAAGGATGAATCAATCACTGGATCTCTGAAAGCAGTGCATTGATGAGGCGATAGGTCTTGTTTGACTGATCAAATGGAAAGTGATGGCTAGGCCTAATAGTCTTTATCCAAATTTGCACAATCGTTTATCAACTTCTACAGTAGTTGCCCAGCCTACAATTACATTGTTGGGATGTTAAATTCAGGCTCCGACACACTTCTCACCATAATTGACATTTTTTCCCCCCTGTTCGTCGCACTAAGTGGAAATTTCCCCTAAGCGTGCCCCTCCTACCCGCGTCCAGTAAAAGCCAACATTGACAAATTGTCAGTGGCGAGTCGATGCAGAATCCGCTACACACTGGAGCGAGAGGCGCGCGAAATACCTGTCAAGGAATTATGAGCGTGGATCGTCTATTCGATGAGCTTGGACACTTCAAAAGGTACCCAGAACAATAATGTAATTTCCACTTAAATTGCATTAAATTAACATAACTAATATCAGAAACTTAATTTGTCCAGAGACTCTTTCATGTTTACTCGACAACCCTCCCTGGGCATACCTTACCCCTCTTGTAGACAACATGGTTATTTTTATAGAAATACGGTGATTATTGTTCTATTGATGTTTAGTTAACCTACATAGTAAGTATTGTAGCCATTATAGTAAATGTTTCTTTATTTCTCTCTGTTAACAAAAGACAGCAGCTTTCTTCAAGTTAGTCTGAACTTGATTTTGGAGAGAAACATATGTAGTGCATTGCATCATTGGCGCATTAAAATCGGATAAACATTCTCCATTAGAATATCCCACAGTTCTTTGTTTCATTCTCACCATGTTCAAAACACTTGATGTAGATCTATATTCAATGTTTGTCTTTTTTTGTACATGGAGAATATCCTGTTTTTGTTAAGCTACTTTATAAAGAAAAATAACTAATTGTTTTTATATTACAGTAGGCCATCATAAATGATTGGGTGTCATTTTACTTCATTGTGCATTCAGAATGAAGTTATTTATATGTGTTGGATAATAAAGGGTTTCATTCCTTTGATGCAACTTCCTCATGTTGTCCTTTTATTGAACCCCTCGATTCCAGAACAGAACTCTCCCCTCATCTCCCCTCCCCTCATCTCATCTCCCCTCATCTAATCTCCCCTCATCTCATCTCTCCTCCCCTCATCTCCCCTCCCCTCATCTCTCCTCCCCCCATCTCCCCTCCCCTCATCTCTTCTCCTCCTCCTAGGTTCCAGGCATGTCTGTACTTTGCTGCTGTCTTCCAGGCCATAGCCTGTGGAATCCACTACCTGGCCTCTGTGTTCCTTGTGGAGAGGCCAAGCTTTGTCTGTGCACCGCCCGGTAACGTAACTGACGTCCTGTATGGGAACTACACAGGTGCTTCCCTGGAGGAGGTGCTACCGTTCTTTAAACCGGCGAACGGGCCCATGGTGGTGCGGACGGCAGAGGGCAAACAGTGGGAGCTCAGCACCTGCCAGCGAACCCAGCGGATGAACCCCACAGACTTTACCTACGAGCAGCTCGTCAACAGGACGACAGAGAAGTGTGACAGCAACTACCATTACGTGTACGACCACAGCGAGGTGTATCAGAGCATCGTGACAGACTGGGACCTAGTGTGTGACAGGGAATGGCTGGCCAAGCTGTGTCAGCCCACTTTTATGATGGGTGTGCTGGTCGGAGCGCTGGTGTTCGGGGACACGCTGATAGGTAAGAGGAGCTTTCCTCACCAACCTATTCCTAAATATGGGGAATGTGTCTGCCCCTGCGGTGCCCCTGTGCCACTCCCCAGATGTGCCCCTGTACCCTGTCCCTCCCCAGCTGTGCCCCTGTATCCTGTCCCTCCCCAGCTGTGCCCCTGTACCCTGTCCCTCCCCAGCTGTGCCCCTGTACCCTGTCCCTCCCTGGCTGTGCCCCTGTGCCACTCCCCAGATGTGCCCCTGTACCCTGTCCCTCCCACGCTGTGCCCCTGTATCCTGTCCCTCCCCAGCTGTGCCCTTGTATCCTGTCCCTCCCCAGCTGTGCCCCTGTGCCCTGTCCCTCCCTGTCTGTGCCCCTGTACCCTGTCCCTCCCTGGCTGTGCCCCTGTGCCCTGTCCCTCCCTGTCTGTGCCCCTGTACCCTGTCCCTCCCTGGCTGTGCCCCTGTGCCCTGTCCCTCCCTGTCTGTGCCCCTGTCCCTCCCTGGCTGTGCCCCTGTACCTCCCTGGCTGTGCCCCTGTACCTCCCTGGCTGTGGCCCTGTCCCTCCCTGGTGTTAGGGGTGAGGGTTTATGGGCCTGGTGTGAGGGTTTATGGCCCTGGTGTGAGGGGTGAGGGTTTATGGGCCTGGTGTTAGTGGTGAGGGTTTATGGGCCTGGTGTTAGGCGTGAGGGTTTATGGGCCTTATGTGAGGGTTTATGGGCCTGATATGATGGTTTATGGGCCTGGTGTTAGGTGTGAGGGTTTATGGGCCTGGTGTTATGGGTGAGGGTTTATGGGCCTGATGTGAGGGTTTATGGGCCTGGTGTTAGGGGTGAGGGTTTATGGGCCTGATGTGAGGGTTTATGGGCCTGATGTGAGGGTTTATGGGCCTGGTGTGAGGGTTTATGGGCCTGGTGTGAGGGTTTATGGGCATGGTGTGAGGGTTTATGGGCATGGTGTGAGCGTTTATGGGCCTGGTGTGAGGGGTGAGGGTTTATGGGACTGGTGTTAGGGGTGAGGGTTAATGGGCCTGGTGTTATGGGTGAGGGTTTATGGGCCTGATGTGAGGGTTTGTGGGCCTGGGGTGTGAGGGTTTATGGGCCTGGTGTTAGGGGTGAGGGTTTATGGGCCTGGTGTGAGGGTTTATGGGCATGGTGTGAGGGTTTATGGGCATGGTGTGAGCGTTTATGGGCCTGGTGTGAGGGGTGAGGGTTTATGGGCCTGGTGTTAGGGGTGAGGGTTTATGGGCCTGATGTGAGGGTTTGTGGGCCTGGGGTGTGAGGGTTTATGGGCCTGGTGTTAGGGGTGAGGGTTTATGGGCCTGATGTGAGGGTTTATGGGCCTGATGTGAGGGTTTATGGGCCTGGTGTGAGGGTTTGTGGGCCTGGTGTGAGGGTTTATGGGCCAGGTGTGAGGGGTGAGGGTTTATGGGCCTGGTGTTAGGAGGGTGATGGGCCTGGTGGGGCCTGGTGAGGGTTTATGGGCCTGGTGTGAGGGTTTATGGGCCTGATGTTAGGGGTGAGGGTTTATGGGCCTGGTGTTAGGGGTGAGGGTTTATGGGCCTGGTGTGAGGGCTTAAGGGCCTGGTGTGAGGTTTTATGGGCCTGGTGTTAGGGGTGAGGGTTTATGGGCCTGATGTGAGGGTTTATGGGCCTGGTGTGAGGGTTTATGGGCCTGGTGTGAGGGGTGAGGGTTTATGGGCCTGGTGTGAGGGCTTAAGGGCCTGGTGTGAGGTTTTATGGGCCTGGTGTGAGGGTTTATGGGCCTGATGTGAGGGTTTATGGGCCTGGTGTGAGGGTTTATGGGCCTGGTGTGAGGGTTTATGGGCCTGATGTGAGGGTTTATGGGCCTGATGTGAGGGTTTATGGGCCTGGTGTGAGGGTTTATTCTCAGAGGGTCCTTAGAACCACCCTCCTCATCTCTCAAACCCATCAGTCTTCATGTCACTTCTTTCTCAGGCCAGAACAGAAAAACAGTATGAAAGTGTGTGTTTGGGTAACAGTGTGTGTGTGGGTTCAGAGAGGCTTTTCCGTGAGTGAACCTGACACTACGGGGTAACTGCCAGTCGACAGCCAGAGAGACAGTTTAAGGCTCTTGGTACAGTGTGAACATACAAGACCCCTGGCAGGATAACGCCCAGTTGTCCAGACAGGACAGGAGAGTACTGCCAAAGCCAGAAGAGGCACCTGGATCCAGCTACAGCTAGGTCCCTAGCCTGAGTCATGGTCTATGTGTCCACTATTTAGAGAATGGGGCACTCAGTTGAACCCTCATGCCCACAAACCCAAGCCCTGAGCTGGGACTGAGGGGTGAGGGTGTGCCTATCTGGGCTATATCGTTATGGGCTGTTGGATAGTTTTTGAGATTCTAAAAAGGCATTTTAGCCTCTTATTTGTGACTGATAGTGATGACCCATGCAGAAGAGTGGCCTGTGGTGTTGTGAAACTGTAGTGTTGTGAAACTGTGGTGTTGTGGACTGGAACCTATATATTACCAGTTCAAAGTTCCATCGTGTGTTCACTACCAGTCAATATGGTGGGGTATAGGACAGCATGGCATTAAGAGATCACATCCTATTCAGTGAAGGGGAAGATGACGAGTTAGATTGTTTCGTAGTTAGACTACTAGACTACTTCCATGCTCATACACTGGGGCAGTATGAATGTGTCATTAGCCAACTTGTTCATTGATTTTGTTCCATCTAGTCTGGCGGCCTTGAGTCACATGCAGGCACGTACACACACAAACAAACACACAACCTACACACCTATGAACTCAGCCACTACTGTTGTATAGCGATGTAGAATTTCAACCCAAACTGCTGCTCTGTGGCTGACCCTGTGGCTGACCATGTGGCTGACCCTGTGGCTGACTCTGTGGCTGACCCTGTGGCTGACTCTGTGGCTGACTCTGTGGCTGACTCTGTGGCTGACTCTGTGGCTGACCCTGTGGCTGACCCTGTGGCTGACCCTGTGGCTGACCCTGTGGCTGACCCTGTGGCTGGCCCTGTGGCTGACCCTGTGGCTGACTCTGTGGCTGACCCTGTGGATGACTCTGTGGCTGACCCTGTGGATGACTCTGTGGCTGACCCTGTGGCTGACCCTGTGGATGACTCTGTGGCTGACCCTGTGGATGACTCTGTGGCTGACCCTGTGGCTGACCCTGTGGATGACTCTGTGGCTGACCCTGTGGATGACTGTGGCTGACCCTGTGGATGACTCTGTGGCTGACCCTGTGGATGACTCTGTGGCTGACCCTGTGGATGACTCTGTGGCTGACCCTGTGGATGACTCTGTGGCTGACCCTGTGGATGACTCTGTGGCTGACCCTGTGGCTGACCCTGTGGCTGACCCTGTGGATGACTCTGTGGCTGACCCTGTGGATGACTCTGTGGCTGACCCTGTGGATGACTCTGTGGCTGACCCTGTGGATGACTCTGTGGCTGACCCTGTGGATGACTCTGTGGACCCTGACCCTGTGGCTGACCCTGTGGCTGACCCTGTGGATGACTCTGTGGCTGACCCTGTGGATGACTGTGGCTGACCCTGTGGATGACTCTGTGGCTGACCCTGTGGATGACTCTGTGGCTGACCCTGTGGATGACTCTGTGGCTGACCCTGTGGATGACTCTGTGGCTGACCCTGTGGATGACTCTGTGGCTGACCCTGTGGCTGACCCTGTGGCTGACCCTGTGGATGACTCTGTGGCTGACCCTGTGGATGACCCTGTGGATGACTCTGTGGCTGACCCTGTGGCTGACCCTGTGGCTGACCCTGTGGATGACTCTGTGGCTGACCCTGTGGATGACTCTGTGGCTGACCCTGTGGATGACTCTGTGGCTGACCCTGTGGATGACCCTGTGGCTGACCCTGTGGCTGACCCTGTGGCTGACCCTGTGCTGCTTCCAACTTTTTGTCTAACAAAATTTTAACCAATATTTGTTCTGTTCTAGATCAATGCCTTGAGTCACATGAAGTCACGTACTATCACAACAAACAAACCGACTCAATCACAACTACTGTGTGGCGATGTGCAATTCCCAGTCAGCAATACAATACTTATTATTTTGCGCTCACATCATATGAGCTTGTGTGACGTTGAATAGTTTTCTCTCAACTCTTCCGATGTCGTCAGATACAGTAGATAGCAGAGGGCCTTTTTTGTAAATACATGAAGTAAGTCTCTTCCTCTACAACAGGGCTGTCAAACAGACGGCCAAGCGGGCGGTTTGAGTAAAAGTGTACTCAAAATGACTAAATCCAAACTGTGTAGAAATGATAATTGACCTACATTCACACAGTGTTGAGTGTGTCCAGCTCGCTAATAATAACTGATATGACAGTCCGGGAGCATTGAAAATTCCTAAAATGATGGATAAAAGGACTGTTTTCTGACAGAATGTGGCCCCCATGGCAAAATTAGTTTGACAACCCTGCTCTAGAACTTATGGCTCAGTCAGGATGACAGTCAGCCACAACACAGGACTTGGTGTAACTATTTAACTGTACACCCTAACAAGTAATCCTAACTTTTCACATTCTCTCTCTCTCTCTCTCTCTCCTCTCTCTCCTCTGTCTCTCTCTCTCCTCTCTCTCCTCTGTCTCTCTCTCTCCTCTCTCTCCTCTGTCTCTCTCTCTCCTTTGTCTCTCAGGGTTGGCAGGCGGAGGATCCTGATGATCACCAGCCTGTGCCAGTTTGTGTTTGGTATAAGCGTGGCATTTACGGGGAACTACTACCTATTTATGTTCATACGCTTCCTGCTCGCCATGGTGAGTGTGTGTGTGGAGAGGAATGTAGTGTAAGGCATGCAGTAAGAAGACACTCAATAAAATATTATCTTATTGAGAAACTTTACTTGACATTTCAAACTAATCTCCCATAGACATACTGTGAGTTCTTGATATATGCAGAAGTCAAGTTCAGGAATGCAGTTCTATTTAATACATTAGTTAGTATTCATACAGTATTTGTATATGTCAGTATTAGATTGTGTGTCTAAAAGGAATGGCAGGCTGTACTGGAGGGAAAGGGAGAGGGTCGTTAATATTTGCAGGCCACAAGGCTATAAAATGTTGCTTACATAGTAGGTCCAATGTTGTGCTCAGACACAAACCCTCCCTGTGCTGCTCATAACAGAACACATATACACACATTCTCAGTCTTACAGCCAGGTGTCTGTTCAACCGTACATTCTCTCTGACCATTGGGCATATTCTGTTGTTTGTATTGTGGTCTGTAAACCCTGTAAGAGTTACAGATTTGAAAGGCCGTTTTAGAAACCACAAGCACAACCAACAAGACTATTTCCTGTGTATATATGTTACCGTGTGTGTGCATGTTTATGCCAATGCTTGTATGTCTGTGGGCTAATATCTGGGTCATTCCCTGAGGATAAGGTCTAACCACAGTCTGCTCTCATGATCTTTTTACTAAACACACATCAGAGGATAACACACATCAGAGACTTGCGTCAGGCATTAGATTTATGCATCAAGACTAAAGTGTGTGTGTGTGTGTCGCTCTGTCTCTCTGTGTGTAGCCTATATGTGATTTGAGGCTCTGGCCCCGTGTTGTGTTCTAATGTCCCCCCTCGGCAGGTGTCTAGTGGCTACCTTGTGGTGGTGTTTGTGTACGTGACCGAGTTCACTGGCAACAAGGTGCGCACGTGGACCTCCATGCACGTGCACGCCGCCTTCGCCGTGGGCGTCATGATGGTAGCAGTCATGGGCTACCTGGTGCGGACCTGGCGGAGCTATCAGATCCTCCTCTCCACCTGCACCTCCCCCTTCCTCTTCTTCTGCTGGAAGTTCCCAGAGACGCCCTTCTACCTGATGGCTAAGGGGAGGCTCCAGGAGACCCAGGTCTTGCTGGACTCCATTGCCCGCTTCAACGGGCTGGAGCCTGGCCGCCTGAAGGCCGAGGACCTCCTGGAACCCGAGGAGGCTCTGCTGGAGAAGGAGGTGGCAGGGGGGGTAGCCCAGCCGGCAGAGCCCGAGAAGAAGCTAAGCATCCTGGACCTGTTTGGGACATGGAGGATGGGGTGGAGGACAGTGACGGTGGGGGCCGTGTGGTTCATCAGCAGCCTGGGCTACTACGTCTTCTCCCTGGGCTCTGTTAACCTGGGGGGCAACCAGTACATCAACCTCTTCCTGGCTGGTGAGACTGGGATGGGGGTGTGTGTGCGTGGGGCATATGATGTGTATGTACTGTGTTAGGGGTGATTATAGGAGTGACCACCAAGCTGTATATATTTACTTCCCTATCAAGCAAAACTGTATACATATAGTACATGTAGATGGTCATGGACAGATGGGCATTCTATACACTGAACTACAGCTGCTGAACTCTACTACTGTATATGTGGCTGATGTTGATACCGAGACAGTATAGGCTGGCTGAGGTAGCTATAGACAGACAGACAGGGAGTGTTGTGTGGTGCTGCTGCTAGCTGGTGTTGCTGCTGCTAGCTGGTGGTGCTGCTGCTAGCTGGTGGTGCTGATGTTAGCTGGTGCTGCTGCTAGTAGGTGTTGCTAATTCAGGCTCCTACAGCGACAGACAAAGGTGTGTTTATACAGACACAGCTGCTTTTGGCCTTGTAAACACGGTCTGTGCCTGGTCTGTCCCATGGCTCCGCCTGTTGACTATTCTGTGTTTACTATTTCTATCTTACAGGAAGGATACTGGACAGAATACTGCTTTGGGCTTTAAGTTAATGTCTGGGCACCTTTACTGTAAACAGACAACTGTTTCAAACTGGATGTGCCGTTGGATATACACATAGTTTTAAAGTCATTACCTAATGTGTGTGTTGTGAGCAACATAACTAGTTTTCTCCAGTTCTGGTTTCATTAAGGGCAGATCAGGGACATTTCCCAAAAACATCGTAAGCACTAAGATAATCTTTCGTACATTTAGTTTCAGTGGAATTACAATGCTTTTGGGACCTGCCCAGGTCAGGAAGATACTATGTCTTCTTTAACCATGACTCACTCTGTTAGACACAAAAATATCTCACTTCTGTAGATTTCTAGGCTCGGTATTTGTGGGATGTAATGAGGGCAATGAGACTAATGTAATAAGCCTTTATTGTGTTTGGAAGATAGAGCCACAAACCCCACTTCCTGCTCAGAGTAAAGCCTAGCTGTCTGTGGCCCTCTTTTTGGCTGCACTTTAGATCAATTGTGAAACTCAGAGGAAGTGCCATCTAGCTGTTTTCTCTATGCTCTTAAGTATCAAGGATTAAACAGTCTCGTCACCAGGACTTTTCAGTCAAATTACGGGCACTGCTGGCCCAGTTCCAGATGTCACCTCACAGAATGTCACAATGCCAGCCATGTCCGCTGCCTTGCTCTGACATCCTTTGTGATGGTCTGTTTCCAGGTGCGGTGGAGTTCCCCTCTTACCTGATTGGCTGTTATGCGATGGACCGGGTGGGCAGGAAGAGGACATGTGCCCCGGCTCTGCTGCTGGCAGGAATGGCCTGCATGCTCATCATTGTGGTGCCAAACGTATGTACAAGTAATCCCATGTGTGTGTGGGTGTATGGGAGAGTGTGTGAGCTAGAGAGAAATCAAAGGATAGGAGCAAGTGTGACAAATCTCTTAAAGCCACTATCATTAAAACAAGGAAAGGAGCCAAGATTATACCACAGGGTCAGCCTACCCTGACTACCTGGTCTTATTTACCCAGAGTGCACAGTGATATGAATTGCTCCATTGAGCTAATCCAATCTGTCCCGTCCGTCTTAAGTCAGTCTTGTGTGTTTTGACACATGCTACACATCCTCACTGCAGAACGTTTCAAACCTAACCCTGGAGAGCCGTCTGCAACAGATGGATGGGGTGTAACCATTCAGGATTCATTTTAGTACAAATGGCCTGTGCACAGGAGTTTACATGCCCGGACCTAAACCCTTCACCTTAAACCTATCTCTAACAGTAACCTGACCAACACTGGCCAATGTGTGTGCATGTGCACGTGCGTGTGTGTGTTTTTAAGTGGTGGGATTCAACAGGTTTGTTCCAGCAGCAGCCAATAGTTTTCTGCCCTCAGCAGGGAGGGATCTCCATATCTGTTACTAATGGGCCATAGCCAGGCACATACACAGATGGGCTCTATCTTTAGCCAAAGGGCCAAGAAATCAACCTGCTCCTCCAAACGCCAGTACACCGCCCTGTCCACAGCAGCCGCAGGCCACCAGAGAGAGAGAGGCCTGTTATAGTATAGTCTACTGTGGATTTGCTGCGTCATGGAAACAGCCTGAGTTATAGTACTGCAGGTGCACTAGGTCAGATTGGTTGAGCTGGAGGAGAGTTATACTGCCATACTCCAGCCCAGTGTTCACTTGGTACTATTTCTTTATTTAGTCATTTTGACTATAAAACCATTAAAGTCTTAGTAACATTTTTGTAATTTGAATAATGATTTAGTCTAGTTATTGTCAAAATTATTTTAGTCACCTAACATTTTAGTCACCTAACATTTTAGTCACCTAACATTTTAGTCACTAATGCCCTTTCTTTTTAGTCATAATTTTAGTCATAATTTTAGACACATCACATTTGTATTGCCTCATTAACCCACAGAACAAATGAACCACTGACTTCCATGTTCCCAAACATACATAGCCTTGTCCTACCAACATATGTTTCTGCATAAAATCCTATCGCATGATTCTCTTCCCAGAAGAACACATTAGTCTGCAGCAGATTAAAAATCACACCCCTTGACAGGGCTCTAACATTTCCCCCTGTACCACTCTTTCAGTTGGTGGCACCAGCCCATGATATGGTCTCCCCAGTTCTCTTTAGTGGGATAATGCAACAAAAAAAGTGTTATCATTAAAATCAAATCAAGAATGTATTTTCACATGCTCCGAATACAACAGTTGTAGACCTTAATGTGAAATGCTTACTTACAAGCCCTTAACCCACAATGCAGTTCAAGAAATTGAATCAAACAGAAAGTAACACAAGAAATGCACATATTATTCTGACATTTCACATCCTTAAAATACAGTGCTGATCCTAACTGACTAAGACAGGTCATTTTTACTATAATTAAATGTCAGGAATTGTGGAAAAACTGAGTTTAAATATATATATAGTGGATATATTGCGATGATACTCTTTCAGTGCATGAGCACTGGCATCCATCCAGCCAAAGACCGAGAGGATTGAGGAAGAGGAGAGGAGAAAGAGGGGAGGGGTGGTGGGAACAAACTGAATTTCGTCCTTCACTGGGAGAAAAGCTAACTTTTTTTTTTTTAAAGATCACACTACTATTTCTCAGTTTAAAGATCATAGCTTATTTCCTCGGGTTGAAATGATGTATTCCAGCTCTAACTAGTTGTTAACTGATTCAGGGCTAAGGTAATGCGTTAGTGTCTGTGATGTGATTGGCTGAGTAATCAGGAAACAGATGTTTGGAATTGTTTACAGTCTTATTGATTGCTCTCTTCTCGCTCTCTATTGCTCACTCTCTGTCTATCCTCTTCCCCTCTCTTTCTCTGGTACTTCCTGTCTCCCCTCCATCTCCTTTGTTCTCCTTCTTTTTGTTCTTCAGGACATCGAGGTGTTAGCCATCTTCCTCAGTATGACAGGGAAGTTTGCTATTGCCATCGCCTTTGGCCTCATCTACTTGTACACCTGTGAGCTCTACCCAACCATCATCAGGTACAGTAAACACTGTGAGCTCTACCCAACCATCATCAGGTAGAGTAAACACTGTGAGCTCTACCCAACCATCATCAGGTACAGTACACACTGTGAGCTCTACCCAACCATCATCAGGTACAGTAAACACTGTGAGCTCTACCCAACCATCATCAGGTACAGTAAACACTGTGAGCTCTACCCAACCATCATCAGGTACAGGAAACACTGTGAGCTCTACCCAACCATCATCAGGTACAGTAAACACTGTGAGCTCTACCCAACCATCATCAGGTACAGTAAACACTGTGAGCTCTACCCAACCATCATCAGGTAGAGTAAACACTGTGAGCTCTACCCAACCATCATCAGGTACAGTACACACTGTGAGCTCTACCCAACCATCATCAGGTACAGTAAACACTGTGAGCTCTACCCAACCATCATCAGGTACAGTAAACACTGTGAGCTCTACCCAACCATCATCAGGTAGAGTAAACACTGTGAGCTCTACCCAACCATCATCAGGTACAGTACACACTGTGAGCTCTACCCAACCATCATCAGGTACAGTAAACACTGTGAGCTCTACCCAACCATCCTCAGGTACAGTACACACTGTGAGCTCTACCCAACCATCATCAGGTACAGTAAACACTGTGAGCTCTACCCAACCATCATCAGGTACAGTAAACACTGTGAGCTCTACCCAACCATCATCAGGTACAGTAAACACTGTGAGCTCTACCCAACCATCATCAGGTACAGTACACACTGTGAGCTCTACCCAACCATCATCAGGTACAGTAAACACTGTGAGCTCTACCCAACCATCATCAGGTACAGTAAACACTGTGAGCTCTACCCAACCATCATCAGGTACAGTAAACACTGTGAGCTCTACCCAACCATCATCAGGTACAGTAAACACTGTGAGCTCTACCCAACCATCATCAGGTACAGTAAACACTGTGAGCTCTACCCAACCATCATCAGGTACAGTAAACACTGTGAGCTCTACCCAACCATCATCAGGTACAGTAAACACTGTGAGCTCTACCCAACCATCATCAGGTACAGTAAACACTGTGAGCTCTACCCAACCATCATCAGGTACAGTACACACTGTGAGCTCCACCCAACCATCATCAGGTACAGTACACACTGTGAGCTCTACCCAACCATCATCAGGTACAGTACACACTGTGAGCTCTACCCAACCATCATCAGGTACAGTACACACTGTGAGCTCCACCCAACAATCATCAGGTACAGACAGGACACACTGTGAGCTCTACCCAACCATCATCAGGTACAGTACACACTGTGAGCTCTACCCAACCATCATCAGGTACAGTACACACTGAGCTCTACCCAACCATCATCAGGTACAGTACACACTGTGAGATCTACCCAACCATCATCAGGTACAGTACACACTGAGCTCTACCCAACCATCATCAGGTACAGTACACACTGTGAGCTCCACCCAACAATCATCAGGTACAGACAGGACACACTGTGAGCTCCACCCAACCATCATCAGGTACAGTAAACACTGTGAGCTCTACCCAACCATCATCAGGTACAGTACACACTGTGAGCTCCACCCAACAATCACCAGGTGCAGTACACACTGTGAGCTCCACCCAACAATCATCAGGTACAGTACACACTGTGAGCTCTACCCAACCATCATCAGGTACAGTAAACACTGTGAGCTCTACCCAACCATCATCAGGTAGAGTAAACACTGTGAGCTCTACCCAACCATCATCAGGTACAGTACACACTGTGAGCTCTACCCAACCATCATCAGGTACAGTAAACACTGTGAGCTCTACCCAACCATCATCAGGTACAGTACACACTGTGAGCTCTACCCAACCATCATCAGGTACAGTACACACTGTGAGCTCTACCCAACCATCATCAGGTACAGTAAACACTGTGAGCTCTACCCAACCATCATCAGGTACAGTACACACTGTGAGCTCCACCCAACAATCATCAGGTACAGTACACACTGTGAGCTCTACCCAACAATCATCAGGTACAGTAAACACTGTGAGCTCCACCCAACAATCATCAGGTACAGTAAACACTGTGAGCTCTACCCAACAATCATCAGGTACAGTAAACACTGTGAGCTCTACCCAACCATCATCAGGTACAGTACACACTGTGAGCTCTACCCAACCATCATCAGGTACAGTACACACTGTGAGCTCTACCCAACCATCATCAGGTACAGTACACACTGTGAGCTCTACCCAACCATCATCAGGTACAGTACACACTGTGAGCTCTATCCAACCATCATCAGGTACAGTACACACTGTGAGATCTACCCAACCATCATCAGGTACAGTACACACTGAGCTCTACCCAACCATCATCAGGTACAGTACACACTGTGAGCTCCACCCAACAATCATCAGGTACAGACAGGACACACTGTGAGCTCCACCCAACCATCATCAGGTACAGTAAACACTGTGAGCTCTACCCAACCATCATCAGGTACAGTACACACTGTGAGCTCCACCCAACAATCATCAGGTACAGTACACACTGTGAGCTCCACCCAACAATCATCAGGTACAGTACACACTGTGAGCTCTACCCAACCATCATCAGGTACAGTAAACACTGTGAGCTCTACCCAACCATCATCAGGTACAGTACACACTGTGAGCTCCACCCAACAATCATCAGGTACAGTACACACTGTGAGCTCTACCCAACCATCATCAGGTACAGTACACACTGTGAGCTCCACCCAACCATCATCAGGTACAGACAGTACACACTGTGAGCTCTACCCAACCATCATCAGGTACAGACAGTACACACTGAGCTCTACCCAACCATCATCAGGTACAGTACACACTGTGCGCTCTACTCAACCATCATCAGGTACAGTACACACTGTGAGCTCTACCCAACCATCATCAGGTACAGTAAACACTGTGAGCTCTACCCAACCATCATCAGGTACAGTACACACTGTGAGCTCTACCCAACCATCATCAGGTACAGTAAACACTGTGAGCTCTACCCAACCATCATCAGGTACAGTAAACACTGTGAGCTCTACCCAACCATCATCAGGTACAGTAAACACTGTGAGCTCTACCCAACCATCATCAGGTACAGTACACACTGTGAGCTCTACCCAACCATCATCAGGTACAGTAAACACTGTGAGCTCTACCCAACCATCATCAGGTACAGTAAACACTGTGAGCTCTACCCAACCATCATCAGGTACAGTAAACACTGTGAGCTCTACCCAACCATCATCAGGTACAGTAAACACTGTGAGCTCTACCCAACCATCATCAGGTACAGTAAACACTGTGAGCTCTACCCAACCATCATCAGGTACAGTAAACACTGTGAGCTCTACCCAACCATCATCAGGTACAGTAAACACTGTGAGCTCTACCCAACCATCATCAGGTACAGTACACACTGTGAGCTCTACCCAACCATCATCAGGTACAGTAAACACTGTGAGCTCTACCCAACCATCATCAGGTACAGTAAACACTGTGAGCTCTACCCAACCATCATCAGGTAGAGTACACACTGTGAGCTCTACCCAACCAGCATCAGGTACAGTACACACTGTGAGCTCCACCCAACAATCATCAGGTACAGACAGGACACACTGTGAGCTCTACCCAACCATCATCAGGTACAGTACACACTGTGAGCTCTACCCAACCATCATCAGGTACAGTACACACTGAGCTCTACCCAACCATCATCAGGTACAGTACACACTGTGAGATCTACCCAACCATCATCAGGTACAGTACACACTGAGCTCTACCCAACCATCATCAGGTACAGTACACACTGTGAGCTCCACCCAACAATCATCAGGTACAGACAGGACACACTGTGAGCTCCACCCAACCATCATCAGGTACAGTAAACACTGTGAGCTCTACCAACCATCATCAGGTACAGTACACACTGTGAGCTCCACCCAACAATCATCAGGTACAGTACACACTGTGAGCTCCACCCAACCATCATCAGGTACAGTACACACTGTGAGCTCTACCCAACCATCATCCATCAGTACACACTGTGAGCTCCACTACCCAACAATCATCAGGTACACACAGAGCTCTACCCAACACACTGTGAGCTCTACCCAACCATCATCAGTACACACCGTGAGTACCCAACCATCACAGGTACAGTACACACTGAGTACCCAACCATCATCAGGTACAGTACACACTGTGAGATCTACCCAACCATCATCTACAGTACTACCCAAATCATCAGGTACAGTACACAGGAGCTCCACCCAACAATCATCAGGTACAGACAAACACTGTGAGCTCCACCCAACCATCATCAGGTACAGTAAACACTGTGAGCTCTACCCAACCATCATCAGGTACAGTAAACACTGTGAGCTCCACCCAACCATCATCAGGTACAGTACACACTGTGAGCTCCAGCCAAACAATCATCAGGTACAGTAAACACTGTGAGCTCTACCCAACCATCATCATCAGGTACAGTAAACACTGTGAGCTCTACCCAACCATCAGGTACAGTACACACTGTGAGTAGGTACAGTAAACACTGTGAGCCACCAACCATCATCAGGTACAGTACACACTGTGAGCTCTACCCAACCATCATCAGGTACAGTACACACTGTGAGCTCTACCCAACAATCATCAGGTACAGTACACACTGTGAGCTCTACCCAACCATCATCAGGTACAGTAAACACTGTGAGCTCTACCCAACCATCATCAGGTACAGTAAACACTGTGAGCTCTACCCAACCATCATCAGGTACAGTAAACACTGTGAGCTCTACCCAACCATCATCAGGTACAGTACACACTGTGAGCTCTACCCAACCATCATCAGGTACAGTACACACTGTGAGCTCTACCCAACCATCATCAGGTACAGTACACACTGTGAGCTCTACCCAACCATCATCAGGTACAGTACACACTGAGCTCTACCCAACCATCATCAGGTACAGTACACACTGTGAGCTCTACCCAACCATCATCAGGTACAGTACACACTGAGTACACACTGTGAGATCTACCCAACCATCATCAGGTACACACAGTACCATCACAGGTACAGTGAGCTCCACCCAACAATCATCAGGTACAGACAGGACACACTGTGAGCTCCACCCAACCATCATCAGGTACAGTAAACACTGTGAGCTCTACCCAACCATCATCAGGTACAGTACACACTGTGAGCTCCACCCAACAATCACCAGGTGCAGTACACACTGTGAGCTCCACCAACAATCATCAGGTACAGTACACTGTGAGCTCTACCCAACCATCATCAGGTACAGTAAACACTGTGAGCTCTACCCAACCATCATCAGGTACAGTACACACTGTGAGCTCCACCCAACAATCATCAGGTACAGTACACACTGTGAGCTCTACCCAACCATCATCAGGTACAGTACACACTGTGAGCTCTACCCAACCATCATCAGGTACAGACAGTACACACTGTGAGCTCTACCCAACCATCATCAGGTACAGACAGTACACACTGAGCTCTACCCAACCATCATCAGGTACAGTACACACTGTGCGCTCTACTCAACCATCATCAGGTACAGTACACACTGTGAGCTCTACCCAACCATCATCAGGTACAGTAAACACTGAGCTCTACCCAACCATCATCAGGTACAGTACACACTGTGAGCTCTACCCAACCATCATCAGGTACAGTAAACACTCGTGAGCTCTACCCAACCATCATCAGGTACAGTAAACACTGTGAGCTCTACCCAACCATCATCAGGTACAGTAAACACTGTGAGCTCTACCTAACCATCAGGTACAGTACACACTGTGAGCTCTACCCAACCATCATCAGGTACAGTAAACACTGTGAGCTCTACCCAACCATCATCAGGTACAAACACTGTGAGCTCTACCCAACCATCATCAGGTACAGTAAACACTGTGAGCTCTACCCAACCATCATCAGGTACAGTAAACACTGTGAGCTCTACCCAAACCATCATCAGGTACAGTAAACACTGTGAGCTCTACCCAACCATCATCAGGTACAGTAAACACTGTGAGCTCTACCCAACCATCATCAGGTACAGTAAACACTGTGAGCTCTACCTAACCATCATCAGGTACAGTACACACTGTGAGCTCTACCCAACCATCATCAGGTACAGTACACACTGTGAGCTCTACCCAACCATCATCAGGTACAGTAAACACTGTGAGCTCTACCTAACCATCATCAGGTACAGTACACACTGTGAGCTCTACCCAACCAGCATCAGGTACAGTACACACTGTGAGCTCCACCCAACAATCATCAGGTACAGACAGGACACACTGTGAGCTCTACCCAACCATCATCAGGTACAGTACACACTGTGAGCTCTACTCCAACCATCATCAGGTACAGTACACACTGAGCTCTACCCAACCATCATCAGGTACAGTACACACTGTGAGATCTACCCAACCATCATCAGGTACAGTACACACTGTGAGCTCCACCCAACCATCATCAGGTACAGTACACACTGTGAGCTCCACCCAACAATCATCAGGTACAGTACACACTGTGAGCTCCACCCAACCATCATCAGGTACAGTAAACACTGTGAGCTCTACCCAACCATCATCAGGTACAGTACACACTGTGAGCTCCACCCAACAATCATCAGGTACAGTACACACTGTGAGCTCCACCCAACAATCATCAGGTACAGTACACACTGTGAGCTCTACCCAACCATCATCAGGTACAGTAAACACTGTGAGCTCTACCCAACCATCATCAGGTACAGTAAACACTGTGAGCTCTACCAAACCATCATCAGGTACAGTAAACACTGTGAGCTCTACCAAACCATCATCAGGTACAGTAAACACTGTGAGCTCTACCTAACCATCATCAGGTACAGTAAACACTGTGAGCTCTACCCAACCATCATCAGGTACAGTAAACACTGTGAGCTCTACCAAACCATCATCAGGTACAGTACACACTGTGAGCTCCACCCAACAATCATCAGGTACAGTAAACACTGTGAGCTCCACCCAACAATCATCAGGTACAGTACACACTGTGAGCTCTACCCAACCATCAACAGGTACAGTACACACTGTGAGCCTACCCAACCATCATCAGGTACAGTACACACTATGAGCTCCACCCAACCATCATCAGGTACAGTAAACACTGTGAGCTCTACCTAACCATCATCAGGTACAGTAAACACTGTGAGCTCTACCCAACCATCATCAGGTACAGTAAACACTGTGAGCTCTACCCAACCATCATCAGGTACAGTACACACTGTGAGCTCTACCTAACCATCATCAGGTACAGTACACACTGTGAGCTCTACCTAACCATCATCAGGTACAGTACACACTGTGAGCTCTACCCAACCATCATCAGGTACAGTACACACTGAGCTCTACCCAACCATCATCAGGTACAGTACACTGTGAGATCTACCCAACCATCATCAGGTACAGTACACACTGAGCTCTACACCCCAACCATCATCAGGTACAGTACACTGTGAGCTCCACCCAACAATCATCAGGTACAGACAGGACACACTGTGAGCTCCACCCAACCATCATCAGGTACAGTAAACACTGTGAGCTCTACCCAACCATCATCAGGTACAGTACACACTGTGAGCTCCACCCAACAATCACCAGGTGCAGTACACACTGTGAGCTCCACCCAACAATCATCAGGTACAGTACACACTGTGAGCTCTACCCAACCATCATCAGGTACAGTAAACACTGTGAGCTCTACCCAACCATCATCAGGTACAGTACACTGTGAGCTCCACCCAACAATCATCAGGTACAGTACACACTGTGAGCTCTACCCAACCATCATCAGGTACAGTACACACTGTGAGCTCTACCCAACCATCATCAGGTACAGACAGTACACACTGTGAGCTCTACCTAACCATCATCAGGTACAGACAGTACACACTGAGCTCTACCCAACCATCAGGTACAGTACACACTGTGCGCTCTACTCAACCATCATCAGGTACAGTACACACTGTGAGCTCCACCCAACCATCATCAGGTACAGTAAACACTGTGAGCTCTACCCAACCATCATCAGGTACAGTACACACTGTGAGCTCTACCCAACCATCATCAGGTACAGTAAACACTGTGAGCTCTACCCAACCATCATCAGGTACAGTAAACACTGTGAGCTCTACCCAACCATCATCAGGTACAGTAAACACTGTGAGCTCTACCTAACCATCATCATCAGGTACAGTACACACTGTGAGCTCTACCCAACCATCATCAGGTACAGTAAACACTGTGAGCTCTACCCAACCATCATCAGGTACAGTAAACACTGTGAGCTCTACCCAACCATCATCAGGTACAGTAAACACTGTGAGCTCTACCCAACCATCATCAGGTACAGTAAACACTGTGAGCTCTACCCAACCATCATCAGGTACAGTAAACACTGTGAGCTCTACCCAACCATCATCAGGTACAGTAAACACTGTGAGCTCTGCCCAACCATCATCAGGTACAGTAAACACTGTGAGCTCTACCCAACCATCATCAGGTACAGTACACTGTGAGCTCTACCCAACCATCATCAGGTACAGTACACACTGTGAGCTCCTACCCAACCATCATCAGGTACAGTAAACACTGTGAGCTCTACCCAACCATCATCAGGTACAGTACACTGTGAGCTCTACCCAACCAGCATCAGGTACAGTACACACTGTGAGCTCCACCCAACAATCATCAGGTACAGACAGGGACACACTGTGAAATCTGCCCAGCCATCATCAGGTACAGTACACACTGTGAGCTCTACCCAACCATCATCAGGTACAGTACACACTGAGCTCTACCCAACCATCATCAGGTACAGTACACACTGTGAGATCTACCCAACCATCATCAGGTACAGTACACACTGAGCTCTACCCAACCATCATCAGGTACAGTACACACTGTGAGCTCCACCCAACAATCATCAGGTACAGACAGGACACACTGTGAGCTCCACCCAACCATCATCAGGTACAGTAAACACTGAGCTCTACCCAACCATCATCAGGTACAGTACACTGTGAGCTCCACCCAACAATCATCAGGTACAGTACACTGTGAGCTCCACCCAACAATCATCAGGTACAGTACACACTGTGAGCCTACCCCAACCATCATCAGGTACAGTAAACACTGTGAGCTCTACCCAACCATCATCAGGTACAGTAAACACTGAGCTCTACCAAACCATCATCAGGTACAGTAAACACTGTGAGCTCTACCAAACCATCATCAGGTACAGTAAACACTGTGAGCTCTACCTAACCATCATCAGGTACAGTAAACACTGTGGCTCCTACCCAACCATCATCAGGTACAGTAAACACTGTGAGCTCTACCAAACCATCATCAGGTACAGTACACACTGTGAGCTCCACCCAACAATCATCAGGTACAGTAAACACTGTGAGCTCCACCCAACAATCATCAGGTACAGTACACACTGTGAGCTCTACCCAACCATCAACAGGTACAGTACACACTGTAGGCTCTACCCAACCATCATCAGGTACAGTACACACTATGAGCTCCACCCAACAATCATCAGGTACAGTAAACACTGTGAGCTCCACCCAACAATCATCAGGTACAGTACACACTGAGCTCTACCCAACCATCATCAGGTACAGTACACACTGAGCTCCACCCAACAATCATCAGGTACAGTACACACTATGAGCTCTACCCAACAATCATCAGGTACAGTACACACTGTGAGCTCTACCCAACCATCATCAGGTACAGTACACACTGTGAGCTCTACCCAACAATCATCAGGTACAGTAAACACTGTGAGCTCTACCCAACCATCATCAGGTACAGTACACACTGTGAGCTCTATCCAACCATCATCAGGTACAGAAAGTACACACTGTGAGCTCTATCCAACCATCATCAGTACAGACAGGACACATTAAGCTCTATCCAACCATCATCAGGTACAGACAGGACACATTGAGCTCTATCCAACCATCATCAGGTACAGACAGGACACTGTGAGCTCTACCCAACCATCATCAGGTACAGTACACACTGAGCTCCACCCAACAATCATCAGGTACAGTACACACTGTGAGCTCCACCCAACAATCATCAGGTACAGTACACACTGTGAGCTCTACCCAACAATCATCAGGTACAGTAAACACTGTGAGCTCTACCCAACCATCATCAGGTACAGTAAACACTGTGAGCTCTACCCAACCATCATCAGGTACAGTACACACTGTGAGCTCTACCCAACCATCATCAGGTACAGTACACACTGTGAGCTCTATCCAACCATCATCAGGTACAGAAAGTACACTGTGAGCTCTATCCAACCATCATCAGGTACAGACAGGACACATTAAGCTCTATCCAACCATCATCAGGTACAGACAGGACACATTGAGCTCTATCCAACCATCATCAGGTACAGACAGGACACTGTGATTCTGCCCAACCATCATCAGGTACAGACAGGACACATTGAGCTCTATCCAACCATCATCATCAGGTACAGACAGGACA